>NW_026287970.1:40000-62500 GCF_023373465.1 Oncorhynchus keta | reverse complement strand
TACCAGGGTTTTTTTTAGGGAAAGCCCACCCCTCTACCAGGTTTTTTTTAGGGAAAGCCCACCCCTCTACCAGAAGGATTCCGTCCTCGTTCTCTGTATCGCAGATTTTATAAGTGAAGGGAACCAACCCAACGTACAGCCTGACCGATTTCTCCTCCCCCACTGTGTCATGTAGAGCCACAGCCACCTGTCATGAAAATGGGAGAGGACAGAGAGGGAGAGAAAGAGTATAAAGAGCAAGAGGATAGAGAGGATAGAGAGGATAGAGAGTCAAATTTTAGGGGTTAGGGTAGCAGACGTAGGGCTCGGGTTGAACCAGCCTTCATTTACCATTCCATTCTTGTGTTGCGGCTAAGGAGTATTGGTATCTCTGAGGGGTCTTTGGCCTGGTTTGCTAACTACCTCTCTCAAAGAGAACAGTGTATAAAGTCAGAACATCTGCTGTCTCAGCCAGTGCCTGTCACATGGGAGTACCCCAAGGCTCGATCCTAGGCCCCACGCTCTTCTCAATTAGCATCAACAACATAGCTCAGGCAGTAGGAAGCTCTCCTATCCATTTATATGCAGATGACACAGTCTTATAGTCAGCTGGCCACTCCCCAAATGTTGTATTAAATGCTCTACAACAAAGCTTTCTTAGTGTTCAACAAGCTTTCTCTACCCTTAACCTCATTTAGAACACCTCCAAAACAAAGGTCATGTGGTTTGGTAAGAATGTCCCTTTCCCCACAGGTGAGATTACTGCCTCTGAGGGATTAGAGCTTGAGGTACTCACCTCATATAAGTACTTGGGAGTATGGCTAGACAGTACACTGTTCTTTTCTCGGCACATATCAAAGCTACAGGCTAAAGTTAAATCTATGCTTTTTTAAAACTTTTTTTTAAACCTTTATTTAACGAGGCAAGTCAGTTAAGAACAAATTCTTATTTTCAATGACGGCCTAGGAACAGTGGGTTAACTGCCTGTTAAGGGGCAGAACGACAGATTTGTACCTTGTCAGCTCAGGGGGTTTGAATTTGCAACCTTCTGGTTACTAGTCCAACACTCTAACCACTAGGCTACCCTGCCGCCCCAGGGGTTTAGACTTGGTTTCCTCTATCGTAATCGCTCCTCTTTCACCCCAGCTGCCAAACTAATCCTGATTCAGATGACCATCCTACCCATGCTAGACTACGGAGATGTAATTTATAGATCGGCAGGTAAGGGTGTTCGAGCGACTAGATGCTCTTTACCATTCAGCCATCAGATTTGTCACCAATGCTCCTTACAAGACACATCACTGCACTCTATGCTCTTTAAATTGGTCATCTCTGTAAACCCGTCGCAAGACCCACTGGTTGATGCTCATTTATAAACCCCTCTTAGTGTAACAGTATAGCTACTTCCTTCTCCTCGCCCCTACCTGGGCTCCAACCAGGGACACATCAACAACTGCCACCCACAAAGCATCGTTACCCATCACTCCACAAAAGCCACGGCCCTTGCAGAGCAAGGGGAACAACTACTTCAAGGTCTCAGAGCGAGTGACGTCACCGATTGAAACGGTCAGCCCAGCCCCGAAGGTCAGGACTACAGGTCAGTCCAGCCCCGAAGGTCAGGACTACAGGTCAGTCCAGCCCCGAAGGTCAGGACTACAGGTCAGTCCAGCCCCGAAGGTCAGGACTACAGGTCAGTCCAGCCCCGAAGGTCAGGACTACAGGTCAGTCCAGCCCCGAAGGTCAGGACTACAGGTCAGTCCAGCCCCGAAGGTCAGGACTACAGGTCAGTCCAGCCCTGAAGACAGGACTACAGGTCAGACTACAGGTCAGACTACAGGTCAGACTACAGGTCAGACTACAGGTCAGGACTACAGGTCAGTCCAGCCCCGAAGGTCAGGACTACAGGTCAGACTACAGGTCAGACTACAGATCAGACTACAGATCAGACTACAGGTCAGCCCTGAAGACAGGACTACAGGTCAGACTACAGGTCAGACTACAGGTCAGTCCAGCCCCGAAGGTCAGGACTACAGGTCAGACTACAGGTCAGACTACGGGTCAGTCCAGTTGGTTCTGTAGCAGCAGTAAGGTCAGAGATGCAGGACCCCATTTTGTAGGACAAAACATTAAGATGTAGAATACACTGTCTGAACAGATATCCCTCTATGACACGTTGAGTAAGCAATCATGTCATAGTCTGATCTATACATGACATTTCTATCCACAACGTTGAGAACATTTACACTGACAGAAGGCTAACGCTGTCTGCCTCCTAAATGGCACCCTACTCCCTAGTGTCAGCTGAGGCCTATGGGCCCTGGGCAAAAGTAGTGCACTATATAGGGAATAGGGTGCGATTTGGGACACAACCCCTGGCTGGCTCAAGCCCCTCCACTACAGCCACTCAGTAGACTGCAGTCTGTCCTCTCCGTTCCCTAGGGAACCACAGTAACACGACACCCTTCTATCTGGCCTTGGACAGACAGCAGACTCTGGGTAGGATCTGGGTCGGATCCACTTACACTGACTGAGGTGCTGCTGGGTGGAGGATGGAGGATGGAGCCCATCCTCCATCCATTTGTCTACACATAGTGGCTGTGAGTTGGTCTGGCTAATAGTCTATACATAGTGGCTGTGAGTTGGTCTGGCTAATAGTCTTTTCATAGTGGCTGTGAGTTGGTCTGGCTATTTGTCTAAACATAGTGGCTGTGTGTGTGAGCGATAAGAACACAGAATGATTTGTCCTAAATGTCCTGAGACATTACACTGAGACAACAGAACAGAGAAGGTCAAAACAGAGCAGGTCAGAACAGAACAGAGCAGAGCAAAGCAGGTCAGATCAGAGCAAAGCAGGTCAGATCAGAGCAAAGCAGGTCAGATCAGAGCAAAGCAGGTCAGATCAGAGCAAAGCAGGTCAGATCAGAGCAGAGCAGGTCAGATCAGAGCAGAGCAGGTCAGATCAGAGCAGAGCAGAGCAGGTCAGAACAGAGCAGAGCAGAGCAGGTCAGATCAGAGCAAAGCAGGTCAGAGCAAAGCAGGTCAGATCAGAGCAAAGCAGGTCAGATCAGAGCAGAGCAGGTCAGAACAGAGCAGAGCAGGTCAGAACAGAGCAGAGCAGGTCAGAACAGAGCAGAGCAGGTCAGATCAGAGCAGAACAAAGCAGAGGTCAAAACAGAGCAGGTCAGAGCAGAGCAGAGCAGGTCAGAGCAGAGCAGGTCAGAGCAGAACAAAGTAGAGGTCAAAACAGAGCAGGTCAGAGCAGAGCAGAGCAGGTCAGAGCAGAGCAGGTCAGAGCAGAACAAAGCAGAGGTCAAAACAGAGCAGGTCAGAGCAGAGCAGGTCAGAGCAGAGCAGGTCAGAGAAGAGCAGGTCAGAGCAGAACAAAGCAGAGGTCAAAACAGAGCAGGTCAGAGCAGAGCAGGTCAGAGCAGAGCAGAGCAGGTCAGATCAGAGCAGAGCAGGTCAGATCATAGCAGAGCAGGTCAGAACAGAGCAGAACAAAGCAGAGGTCAAAACAGAGCAGGTCAGAGCAGGTCAGAGCAGAGCAGGTCAGAGCAGGTCAGAGCAGAGCAGGTCAGATCAGAGCAGAGCAGGTCAGATCATAGCAGAGCAGGTCAGAACAGAGCAGAACAAAGCAGAGGTCAAAACAGAGCAGGTCAGAGCAGGTCAGAGCAGAGCAGGTCAGAGCAGGTCAGAGCAGAGCAGGTCAGAGCAGATCAGAACAGTACAGAGCAAAGCAAAACAGAGCAGGTCAGAATAGAGCAGAGACCTTAATTTAAAAAACAGGCTTATTTCTGACACACAACACCTAAGCTACACTCATACAGTCTGAGTGTGTTACACACGATTTTATCAGCGAAACTAATTCAACTATGTCAATTTCTTACAGATCCTAAAGTAGACACAGGTAACCTCCATTTGCTTGGTGGTATCCTTGTTCATATGTCTAAGTTCATGTCTCTCAACGTCTAGACTCCAAACGGTGCCAGTAGGTCCTGAGTGTCAAGCAGACCAGGGGAGAGGCCCGCCGGCTGTCTGAGGAACAGACCAGGGGGAGAGGCCCGCCGGCTGTCTGAGGAACAGACCAGGGGGAGAGGCCCGCCGGCTGTCTGAGGAACAGACCAGGGGGAGAGGCCCGCCGGCTGTCTGAGGAACAGACCAGGGGGAGAGGCCCGCCGGCTGTCTGAGGAACAGACCAGGGGGAGAGGCCCGCCGGCTGTCTGAGGCACAGACCAGGGGGAGAGGCCCGCCGGCTGTCTGAGGCACAGACCAGGGGGAGAGGCCCGCCGTCTGCCTGAGGAACAGACCAGGGGGAGAGGCCCGCCGTCTGTCTGAGGAACAGACCAGGGGGAGAGGCACGCCGTCTGTCTGAGGAACAAACCAGGGGGAGAGGCCCGCCGTCTGTCTGAAGAACAGACCAGGGGGAGAGGCCCGCCGGCTGCCTGAGGAACAGACCAGGGGGAGAGGCCCGCCGGCTGTCTGAGGAACAGACCAGGGGGAGAGGCCCACCGGCTGGCTGTCTGAGGAACAGACCAGGGGGAGAGGCCCGCTGTCTGTCTGAGGAACAGACCAGGGGGAGAGGCCCGCCGGCTGTCTGAGGAACAGACCAGGGGGAGAGGCCCGCCGGCTGTCTGAGGAACAGACCAGGGGGAGAGGCCCGCCGGCTGCCTGAGGAACAGACCAGGGGGAGAGGCCCGCCGGCTGTCTGAGGAACAGACCAGGGGGAGAGGCCCGCCGGCTGTCTGAGGAACAGACCAGGGGGAGAGGCCCGCCGGCTGTCTGAGGAACAGACCAGGGGGAGAGGCCCGCCGTCTGTCTGAGGAACAGACCAGGGGGAGAGGCCCGCTGGCTGTCTGAGGAACAGACCAGGGGGAGAGGCCCGCCGGCTGTCTGAGGAACAGACCAGGGGGAGAGGCCCGCTGGCTGTCTGACGCTGGGCACTCATTTTCCCCTCTTCCTCTCCTCCAGTCTCCAGGTTTAAAAAAAAAAAAATCTTTATATCAACTGTGAAGACAAATAGTGAATATTAGCGAGAGCCTGACAAATTCTCACACAACACGAGGGAGAGAAGGGAGGGACATTTCTATTGTAGAGAGGAAGGGGGAGGGAGGAAGTGGGGGGGGGGTCCAGACTGCCACCATTTAGTTGCATATTGCGACCCTTTGACTCGGATGTGCGTCCGTGTTACATTGTTAATTAGTAACGTCAGTGTGAGCTACACATTTTACATGGTCACCTCACTCAAAATGGCCTATTTATTTTTTTAGGAGGCAAAAACATGTTTTGAAGAAAGGATGTGATCAGCTTTCTGTAGGTATCATTTTTTCTCAACTGAAATAGCAACTATTTTACAACCAAAATATTTGACATGGCTCTGAGATATGGAATGTGCATTGGCCCTTGTGGCTGCATAGGATTCATTGGGCAGTAGGCTAAAACTACAACAATCTTTAAAAACATTTACTGTTAGATGAATAAATGGCTACGGTTATATGTACAGTTAGCGACCTAGCTAATGTGTTTAGAGTTTCCATTATCCCCTATGATATTAGCACACAAAGATTCAAAAGTCATCGACACCAGAACCACAACAAATCAGAAAATACTGGAGCCCTATTTTAACAGTAAAATATAACAGCATCATTGTCAACCCAAAATGCATGATAATCACTGGATTAGGTTGTACATGAAAATATTTAGAGTCACGACATGAAAAGATGAAACAATGTATTTGTTAGAGTACAGTATTGTACATGTTTTAATAAAGCAATGTGAATGTCTTAGTGGCAGCAGGGGTTAAGGTTAGTCTGGAGTCCTGGAGGGAGGGAATCGACTCACTGGCTGTGCTGCTTACTGATACTGAAGGGTGAGTCAACAAAACGCTCGCCAAGGTGTGGGTTTAGGCTTCCATGGGAAGGAGAGTGCAACGACTCTGACCTCTCCGCGGCTACAGTCCCAGCCAGGACCTCTCCGCGGCTACAGTCCCAGCCAGGACAGGACCTGTCCAAGTCTATAGGTCCAGCCAGGACAGGACCTGTCCAAGTCTATAGGCCCAGCCAGGACAGGACCTGTCCAAGTCTATAGGCCCAGCCAGGACAGGACCTGTCCAAGTCTATAGGCCCAGCCAGGACAGGACCTGTCCAAGTCTATAGGCCCAGCCAGGACAGGACCTGTCCAAGTCTATAGGTCCAGCCATTTTTCATTAGGTCAACACTCTTGTAGCCTGAATGAATTGATGCGTCGACAAACGGACCTTTTTGTGTGGAAAGTCGGGACACCTGGAAAGGGGCTGTAAGAGGTGGGGGTGTTCATTTTAATATTTGGCTTTTTTGAACACATATTAAACACCAGCTATTTTGTTGGAACAAAACTACCTCCATACTTCATCTACCTTGTTACCTTCAGATGAGTCCTGTGATACTGACATAGAGCACAACGGAGAACACCTTCATGTTCCTGAGAGTCTCCCCTTTCCATAGTGGGGTAATATTCGTTAGTCTCCCAAACGGTTTGGACGCTACAGACAGAAGGTGGCACATCGGTGGTACCGACTTCCGACGAGTTCCGTGGAGGCTTCTGGGGGTCGTAGAGCACAATGGAGAACACCATCGTGTTCGCAACAGTCAAATCTATCCATAGTGGTCATGTTGTTTTCAGGCCAAACCTTTCGGATGTACAGACGTTTTCCTGAGAAGTTGGGACGTAGCTGTCACCTCCCACCGCAGATGGGTTCTCTCCTAGTCTGATAAACACTGCTGTAGCTCTGTCACCTCCCACAGCAGATGGGTTGTCTCCTAGTCTGATAAACACTGCTGTAGCTCTGTCACCTCCCACCGCAGATGGGTTGTCTCCTAGTCTGATAAACACTGCTGTAGCTCTGTCACCTCCCACTGCAGATGGGTTGTCTCATTGTCTGATAAACACTGCTGTAGCTCTGTCACCTCCCACCAGCAGATGGGTTGTCTCCTAGTCTGATAAACACTGCTGTAGCTCTGTCACCTCCCACCGCAGATGGGTTGTCTCCTAGTCTGATAAACACTGCTGTAGCTCTGCCACCTCCCACTGCAGATGGGTTGTCTCATTGTCTGATAAACACTGCTGTAGCTCTGTCACCTCCCACCGCAGATGGGTTGTCTCCTTGTCTGATAAACACTGCTGTAGCTCTGTCACCTCCCAGATGGGTTGTCTGCAGATGGGTTGTCTCTCCCACAGCAGATGGGTCTGATAAACACTGCTGTAGCTCTGTCACCTCCCACAGATGGGTTGTCAGATAAACACTGCTGTTTCTGTCACCTCCCACAGCAGATGGGTTTTCTCCTAGTCTGATAAACACTGCTGTAGCTCTGTCATGTCCCACAGCAGATGGGTTGTCTCCGAGTCTGATAAACACTGCTGTAGCTCTGTCACCTCCCACCGCAGATGGGTTGTCTCATTGTCTGATAAACACTGCTGTAGCTCTGTCACCTCCCACCGCAGATGGGTTGTCTCATTGTCTGATAAACACTGCTGTAGCTCTGTCACCTCCCACCGCAGATGGGTTGTCTCCTAGTCTGATAAACACTGCTGTAGCTCTGTCACCTCCCACCGCAGATGGGTTGTCTCATTGTCTGATAAACACTGCTGTAGCTCTGTCACCTCCCACCGCAGATGGGTTGTCTCATTGTCTGATAAACACTGCTGTAGCTCTGTCACCTCCCACTGCAGATGGGTTGTCTCATTGTCTGATAAACACTGCTGTAGCTCTGTCACCTCCCACCGCAGATGGGTTGTCTCATTGTCTGATAAACACTGCTGTAGCTCTGTCACCTCCCACCGCAGATGGGTTGTCTCCTAGTCTGATAAACACTGCTGTAGCTCTGTCACCTCCCACCGCAGATGGGTTGTCTCATTGTCTGATAAACACTGCTGTAGCTCTGTCACCTCCCACCGCAGATGGGTTGTCTCCTAGTCTGATAAACACTGCTGTAGCTCTGTCACCTCCCACCGCAGATGGGTTGTCTCCTAGTCTGATAAACACTGCTGTAGCTCTGTCACCTCCCACCGCAGATGGGTTGTCTCATTGTCTGATAAACACTGCTGTAGCTCTGTCACCTCCCACCGCAGATGGGTTGTCTCATTGTCTGATAAACACTGCTGTAGCTCTGTCACCTCCCACTGCAGATGGGTTGTCTCATTGTCTGATAAACACTGCTGTAGCTCTGTCACCTCCCACAGCAGATGGGTTGTCTCATTGTCTGATAAACACTGCTGTAGCTCTGTCACCTCCCACAGCAGATGGGTTGTCTCATTGTCTGATAAACACTGCTGTAGCTCTGTCACCTCCCACCGCAGATGGGTTGTCTCCTAGTCTGATAAACACTGCTGTAGCTCTGTCACCTCCCACTGCAGATGGGTTGTCTCATTGTCTGATAAACACTGCTGTAGCTCTGCCACCTCCCACTGCAGATGGGTGGTCTCATTGTCTGATAAACACTGCTGTAGCTCTGTCACCTCCCACCGCAGATGGGTTGTCTCCTTGTCTGATAAACACTGCTGTAGCTCTGTCACCTCCCACTGCAGATGGGTTGTCTCCTAGTCTGATAAACACTGCTGTAGCTCTGTCACCTCCCACCGCAGATGGGTTGTCTCATTGTCTGATAAACACTGCTGTAGCTCTGTCACCTCCCACCACAGATGCGGAAGGCCGCTATTGGTGGAGGCGGTGGATTGAAACGCGGCCTATACAAAAAAATAATAGATCTCTAGTTTAAACTGGTGGAATTTGATGGATTTTTTTTATTATGTTACATCGATTGACGTAACGGGTCTATAAACTCTTACGGAGAATGGTTAACTTAGCATTATTTAGAGACCCCGCCCAAAGTTTGAGTTTTGTTTTATTTAGGGGGCTCGTTTCTCATTCAGGGGGGTTGAGCCTGGGGCTGTTGCGGTGACCGTAATACGGCCACACCGGCGGTTACGAGGCAGTGAAATTCCACTTGAACGTTTAGTCACGGTAATTAGGCTTCTCCAAGGTCTGCTGCTGCTGATGGTCATTAGTAACCTACCGAACTTGCTAACTGCCTGGTACTCAGCACTTTATTGTCCATCTAAATCACTCTGACATCAACGCTAATGTAATCAAAAATCTAATCAAACACTTCATGAGAGCCCATGAGCTCATGTTGCGCAACATTTCTATAGGCTATGTAATTGCGTGAGAAAACAGAGTGATGGCCTCTAATAAAAAGAGGAGGTTCCCATCAGCTTTCTATAGGCTCGGCCTACTGTATCTATTTCTCAACTTTCCCAATATTAAGCACATTGCTTCTCTTTACAACAGGAGTATAGTTTACCTGCTGGCATGAAAATTAACCACGGGAAAAGCGTCCTCCATTCGCTATTTAAGTGCACAGATAACGTATTTTTTCCCTCTGCCCCTGTTTCAGGGCAGGTGCATGATAATGGTCCGTTATTAAATCAAAACAATCAGTTTCTATGATGGCAATTTGCATATCATCAAGAATGTTATGAAGAGTGATCAGATGAATTGCAATTAATTGCAAAGTCCCTCTTTGCCATGCAAATGAACTGAATCCCCCCAAAAAACATTTCCACTGCATTTTAGCCCTGCCACAAAAGGACCAGCTGACATCATGTCAGAGATTCTCTAGTTAACACAGGTGTGAGTGTTGACAAGGCTGGAGATCACTCTGTCATGCTGATTGAGTTCGATTAACAGACCGGAAGCTTCAAAAGGAGGGTGGTGCTTGGAATCATTGTTCTTCCTCTGTCAAACATGGTTACCTGCAAGGAAACATGTGCCGTCATCATTGCTTTGCACAAAAAAGGCTTCACAGGCAAGGATATTGCTGCCAGTCAGATTGCACCTAAATCAACCATTTATCAGATCATCAAGAACTTCAAGGAGAGCGGTTCAATTGTTGTGAAGAAGGCTTCAGGGTGCCCAAGAAAGTCCAGCAAGCGCCAGGACCGTCTACTAAAGTTGATTCAGCTGGGGGATCAGGGCACCACCAGTACAGAGCTTGCTCGGGAATGGCAGCAGGAAGGTGTGAATGCATCTGCACGCACAGTCAGGCGAAGATTTTTGGAGGATGGTCTGGTGTCAAGAAGGGCAGCAAAGCAGCCACTTCTCTCCAGGAAAAACATCAGGGACAGACTGATATTCTGTAAAAGGTACAGGGATTGGACTGCTGAGGACTGGGCTAAAGTCATTTTCTCTGATGAATCCCCTTTCCGATTGTTTGGGGTATTAGGAAAAAAGCTTGTCCTGAGAAGACAAGGTGAGCGCTACCATCAGTCCTTTGTCATGCCAACAGTAAAGCATCCTGAGACCATTCATGTGTGGGGTTGCTTCTCAGCCAAGGGAGTGGGCTCACTCACAATTTTGCCTAAGAACACAGCCATGAATAAAGAATGGTACCAACACATCCTCCGAGAGCATCTTCTCCCAACCATCCAGGAACAGTTTGGTGATGAACAATGCCTTTTCCAGCATGATGGAGCACCTTGCCATAAGGCAAAAGTGATAACTAAGTGGCTCGGGAACAAAACATCGATATTTTGGGTCCATGGCCAGGAAACTCCCCAGACCTTAATCCCATTGAGAACTTGGTCAATCCTCAAGAGACGGGTGGACAAACAAAAACCCACAAATTCTGACAAACTCCAAGCATTGATTATGCAAGAATGGGCTGCCATCAGTCAGGATGTGGCCCAGAAGTTAATTGACAGCATGCCAGGGCGGATTGCAAAGGTCTTGAAAAAGAAGGGTCAACATTGCAAATATTGACTCTTTGCATCAACTTCGTGTAATTGTCAATAAAAGCCTTTAACACTTATGAAATGCTTGTAGTTACACTTCAGTATTCCATAGTAACATCTGACAAAAATATCTAAAGACACTGAAGCAGCAAACTTTGTGGAAATTAATATTTGTGTTATTCTCAAAACTTTTGGCCAAGACTGTACAAACGGATGTATTTATGGCATTGGCATTTCATATTAATTAACCATATGAGAGAATGCAGAGTCCACATTTGGCTAATTGATTAGTGTGTGCGTGTGTGTGTGTGTGTGTGTGTGTGTGTGTGTGTGTGTGTGTGTGTGTGTGTGTGTGTGTGTGTGTGTGTGTGTGTGTGTGTGTGTGTGTGTGTTGGGGTGCCGCCGTTGGGAGCGTACGACTGCGTGGCCATGCATGACTCCAAGTTAAGTTAAGTTTGTCTGATCGTCGACAAGACAGCCTATTGGGAGGAGGTTAGAGCCCTGGCACAGCGGTGCCGTGGAAACATCCCTCAACGTCAGCAAAACAAAGGAGCTGATGGTGGACGACAGGAAACAGGGGAAGCAGCATGGACAGGACTGCAGTGGAGAGGGTGAAAAGGTTCATGTTCCCCGGCGTGCACCTCACTGAGGACATGACATGGTCCAATCACACCACCACCGTGGTGAAGAAGGTGCAGCAGCACCTCTTCAACCTCAGTCGGCTGAAGACATTCAGCATGGGCCCACTGGGGGCGAGCTCCCTGCCCTCCAGGACATCTACACCAGGCAGTGTCTGAGGAAGGCACGAAAGACCCTCAAGGACCCCAGTCACCCAAGCCACTGACCATCTGGCAAGCAGTAGTGGAGTATCGGGTCTCGGCACAACAGACACTGAGACAGTTTCTACCACCAGGCCATCAGACTGCTGAAAAGCTCAACCTAGCGGTCTTCCTGCACAGACCTGCACCTTAGAGACTATATGCACCTTAGAGACTATATGCACCTTAGAGACTATATGCACCTTAGAGACTATATGCACCTTAGAGACTATATGCACCTTAGAGACTATATGCACCTTAGAGACTATATGCACCTTAGAGACTATATGCACCTTAGAGACTATATGCACCCTAGAGACTATATGCACCCTAGAGACTATATGACCTTAGAGACTATATGCACCTTAGAGACTATATGCACCTTAGAGACTATATGCACCTTAGAGACTATATGCACCTTAGGACTATATGCACCTTAGGGACTATATGCACCTTAGGGACTATATGCACCTTAGGGACTATATGCACCTTAGGGACTATATGAACCTTAGGGACTATATGCACCGGAGGGACTATATGCACCGGAGGGACTATATGCACCGGAGGCACCGAGGGACTATATGCACCGGAGGGACTATATGCACCGGAGGGACTATATGCACCTTAGAGACTATATGCACCTTAGAGACTATATGCACCTTAGAGACTATATGCACCTTAGAGACTATATGCACCTTAGAGACTATATGCACCTTAGAGACTATATGCACCTTAGAGACTATATGCACCTTAGAGACTATATGCACCTTAGAGACTATATGCACCTTAGAGACTATATGCACCTTAGAGACTATATGCACCTTAGAGACTATATGCACCTTAGAGACTATATGCACCTTAGAGACTATATGCACCTTAGAGACTATATGCACCTTAGAGACTATATGCACCTTAGAGACTATATGCACCTTAGAGACTATATGCACCTTAGAGACTATATGCACCGGAGGGACTATATGCACCTTAGAGACTATATGCACCGGAGGGACTATATGCACCGGAGGGACTATATGCACCGGAGGGACTATATGCACCGGAGGGACTATATGCACCTTAGAGACTATATGCACCTTAGAGACTATATGCACCTTAGAGACTATATGCACCGGAGGGACTATATGCACCTTAGAGACTATATGCACCTTAGAGACTATATGCACCTTAGAGACTATATGCACCTTAGAGACTATATGCACCTTAGAGACTATATGCACCTTAGAGACTATATGCACCTTAGAGACTATATGCACCTTAGAGACTATATGCACCTTAGAGACTATATGCACCTTAGAGACTATATGCACCTTAGAGACTATATGCACCTTAGAGACTATATGCACCGGAGGGACTATATGCACCAGACATTATTTACACTGACTATCCACACATCCAACCCTTACACACACACACTTCGATTATACAGACTAATATTGACTTTATACTGGTAAAGGCTACCACTTCTACTACTTGATATTTTCCCCTTGACTCTTGTCATTGTTATTATTGATTCATGTTGTGTAATGTTGAGAGCTTAGCACACAGGCACTTCCCTGCACCTTTAATAACTGCTGTTCACTGGGTATGTGACCAAATACATTTAAATTGATTTTGTGTTGAGTTGTAAAAACTAACATCAGTAAACATACATCAGTTCAGCACACTGCCTGACCTACGCAGGGCATCAATTCACTGCATCAGGGATTCCCTGCCCTCCTTTCAGCCCTTCCTCCTCCCCTCTCCTCATCTCCTCTCCGTCTGTAGGCCTATGAGGTATGTTGCAAGCAAAATACACTTTTGCTCCAAACCATCCATGTTACACAGCTGCATTGAATGATATAATGTTCGGAAAACATTAGTGAAACCTTATAATAGTCCGAATGTGTCTCCTTAACAGACATGGCTTGATTGTAATGTACGCACATGTGGAGGACTGTTAAAACTAGTGTGGACACCAAGTCATCTGTTGACAAAAAATGGTTCAACGAAATGCACCATGGATAATGAATTAAAGCTAGCTATTGCTGTCATATTGATGTGCTAATTCTCCGATGCATTGCAAGTGGGCAATTCCATGGTAAGGGATTTACGCTGAGACTCCAATGATTCACTTTAAAATGTATGTCCAACAAATACCAAATACAACTCTATGCACAATGACCTTGGACTATATCGTTGTTTAAGACGATGAAACAAGCAGGACAGCTAGTCAGCCAGCCAGCTGGCTAGCGCTTTGGATAGCCTAGCTACAGTATGCTAGCTGTCAACTCACCCCTCTCTCGACGCCTGCTGTCTATGAAGAATAAAACACTTCGGAAAGTGACCACCGTGAATAAAACCCAACTGTCACGACGTGCTCTCGCTACCTGTCCCCAGTAACCTCCCGTTTCGCCGTGCATGAGGTATCTGTTTGCTGAATATCATCGGTTTAGTAACGCAAGCAGCATCCGAACATCGTCTCACCTGCTCTTTTCTTCTCCGCTGGTTGGGTGGGAACAGAGCACCCACGACAAGTGAACCGACAACCTCACAGTGGCGCATGCGCAAAGCCGGTATCACATCTCATGTTCACCTTTCATGGCAGCAGACGACAGATAATACGAAACTGTGATCGCAACATTGTATCTAAAAGAATAAGTTGCAACATTGTATCCGACTTTTTGACTATGATATTGCATGCAATGCATGCGCCAATAGTTCTATACTTCACAATGAAATGTGTGTTTCCTTCTGATGTGATGTAAGATCTCTACATCGACAATCCAATTTGTAAGTCGCTCTGGATAAGAGCGTCTGCTAAATGACTTAAATGTAAATGTAAATGTAAATTATGTATTACTATTGATCGTCTATTAGGCCCTAGCAGGCTTATCTATTAGTCATAGATGGGAGTATGTTCTACCAGTATAAGGCCCTAGCAGGCTAATCTATTGGTCATAGATGGGAGTATGTTCTACCAGTATAAGGCCCTAGCAGGCTAATCTATTGGTCATAGATGGGAGTATGTTCTACCAGTATAAGGCCCTAACAGGCTAATCTATTGGTCATAGATGGGAGTATGTTCTACCAGTATAAGGCCCTAGCAGGCTAATCTATTGGTCATAGATGGGAGTATGTTCTACCAGTATAAGGCCCTAGCAGGCTAATCTATTGGTCATAGATGGGGAGTATGTTCTACGAGTATAAGGCCCTAGCAGGCTAATCTATTGGTCATAGATGGGAGTATGTTCTACCAGTATAAGGCCCTAGCAGGCTAATCTATTGGTCATAGATGGGGAGTATGTTCTACCAGTATAAGGCCCTAGCAGGCTAATCTATTGGTCATAGATGGGAGTATGTTCTACCAGTATAAGGCCCTAGCAGGCTAATCTATTGGTCATAGATGGGGAGTATGTTCTACCAGTATAAGGCCCTAACAGGCTAATCTATTGGTCATAGATGGGAGTATGTTCTACCAGTATTAGGCCCTAGCAGGCTAATCTATTGGTCATAGATGGGAGTATGTTCTACCAGTATAAGGCATGCATTTTTTTTTTTTTTGTAAAAATAAAAATACATGTTTACCCCTTTTTTCTTCGGCAATTTCGTGATATCCAATTGGTAGTTACAGTCTTGTCCCGTCGCTGCATCTCCAATGCATTTCTGTGAGCCTGCTTTATTGTTTGCCATGATAATTAGGTCAACAGCGCCATCCGTTGGACACCGTTTTCGATCTCATGTTGTGATAAATGTAGGAGCTGGTATGTTGTATAGGCATGTTGAATTAAAACCAGAGACTTGCACACAGGGATAAATGTAGGAGCTGGTATGTTGTATAGGCATGTTGTATTAAAACCAGAGACTTGCACGCAGGGATAAATGTAGGAGCTGGTATGTTGTATAGGCATGTTGTATTAAAACCAGAGACTTGCACACAGGGATAAATGTAGGAGCTGGTATGTTGTATAGGCATGTTGTATTAAAAACCAGAGACTTGCACGCAGGGATAAATGTAGGAGCTGGTATGTTGTATAGGCATGTTGTATTAAAACCAGAGACTTGCATGTTGTATAGGCATGTTGTATTAAAACCAGAGACTTGCACGCAGGGATAAATGTAGGAGCTGGTATGCTGTATAGGCATGTTGTATTAAAACCAGAGACTTGCACGCAGGGATAAATGTAGGAGCTGGTATGTTGTATAGGCATGTTGTATTAAAACCAGAGACTTGCACGCAGGGATAAATGTAGGAGCTGGTATGCTGTATAGGCATGTTGTATTAAAACCAGAGACTTGCACGCAGGGATAAATGTAGGAGCTGGTATGCTGTATAGGCATGTTGTATTAAAACCAGAGACTTGCACGCAGGGATAAATGTAGTAGCTGGTATGTTGTATAGGCATGTTGTATTAAAACCAGAGACTTGCACGCAGGGATAAATGTAGGAGCTGGTATGCTGTATAGGCATGTTGTATTAAAACCAGAGACTTGCACGCAGGGATAAATGTAGTAGCTGGTATGTTGTATAGGCATGTTGTATTAAAACCAGAGACTTGCACGCAGGGATAAATGTAGTCTCTCTCTACATCAGCAGGTCATTCATTATGTGTTTATTCCACCGCCATGACATGGTGCGCATCTTATTCCACCGCCATGACATGGTGCGCATTTTATTCCACCGCCATGACATGGTGCGCATTTTATTCCACCGCCATGACATAGTGCGCATTTTATTCCACCGCCATGACATGGTGCGCATTTTATTCCACCGCCATGACATCGTGCGCATCTTATTCCACCGCCATGACATAGTGCGCATCTTATTCCACCGCCATGACATGGTGCGCATTTTATTCCACCGCCATGACATGGTGCGCATCTTATTCCACCGCCATGACATGGTGCGCATCTTATTCCACCGCCATGACATAGTGCGCATCTTATTCCACCGCCATGACATAGTGCGCATCTTATTCCACCGCCATGACATAGTGCGCATCTTATTCCACCGCCATGACATGGTGCGCATCTTATTCCACTGCCATGACATGGTGGGCATCTTGCCCAGACAGCCATAGCCAGGAGCGCACTGGCAGCTGGACTGACAGACAGACACAGACAGACAACCAGCTAAATGTGGCCAGGGCGGTCACCTGATGATTGCTCAATCTTGACTCACGGTTCAGTAATACACTATATTACACCTAAAGCAACAACAAGCAATGTGATTTAGATTTGGTACAAAAGGTATGTGTGAAAAATGTATACTTTTATTAATGTTTTTAATAACGTTATTTCGTATCCACGTAACATGGAAATAATGGTTATTTTGACTGGTTATTATTGTGCCATGACAGCTTGCCTTGAGAGAGTAGTTTACTGCGGAACATTTTTTTTTAGATATCAATTTAAGTCAGCGACATTCACAACCGGTAAGGACAAGGGAGTGTCTGTCAACTAAGTGTAAGTTGGATGACTGGGTCGTTTTTCTGCAGTGATTGAAGGAAGATGACGGTGACCTACTCCAGTAAAGTCGCCAACGCCACGTTCTTCGGTTTCCATAGACTTCTACTGCGATGGAGAGGCAGCATCTACAAACTGCTTTATCGGGAGTTTATAGTCTTTGTACTGTTATATACCTTGGTGAGCCTCGTTTACAGGTAGGCATAATATTAAGCTATTACGCGTTTTTCCATAAAAACATTAGTATTGTCACAAATACAAGTCCTCGGTGATATGAAATATGAATCATATAATTGTTATGTTATTTGTGTATGTATATTATATAACAGTATCTATTATCTGATTTTAATCTGTTTATAACTGTGATTACAAATGAAGATGTAATATGAGCCTTTGATTTGACTTTGCATGATGGGTCCGTAATTGATTTGTATCGCTGTGATATATCAATAACGGCATGTGAACAAACCTATAATGTTACTTAATTAATTAACACATCTGTCAATCTAGACTTGCTCTCTCGGACCCTGAAAAGCGTTTCTTTGAAAAGTTGGCTCTTCACTGTAACAAGTATGCAGAACAGATTCCAGTCACGTTTGTGCTTGGTAAGTCAGTACAACTTGTGCAGGTTGATATCAGCGCATGCGCGCTGAGTAGTTTATGGTATTAGCCTATTAACTATATGAGCTGCTAGCGCTGTGCTGAGATGAGAATGCCTGTTTCTACCTGAATACTGTAGAGGTGCTTTCCAGATGTGCTGAAAGTGCTTTACAATTTAAGTGGGAAATTCGCCTCATCCGCAACCCCATGTGTAGCTTGCCTGGCGACCCAAACTCTTCGCTCCAGCCAAACGCTACGCCACGCCCACATATGTTAGTTTCTTCTCCGCGGTAATGTAGCGAACATAAGAGCAGAGCAAGAATTCAGTTTGAGTCGTCGGGCAAATGTGTATCAGCCACCTAAAAACAGAATGACAACAGAGTGCAATTCTTTCTCGATCACCACACACACACGCGCACGCACACTGACACACACCCACACACACACGCACGCACGCACAAACACCGACACACCCACACACACACAGCGTTAACTGTCTTACTTGCTTGCTACTATCCAACCAAATGAACCCAACTAATCCTCAACAGTGCCAGGCAACAAACTAATGATCGTGATTTGTCAACCCTTACTTAATAACAGAAGCTCTCCGACAGACACTGATTCCAATGGGGAAATGAACTGGTGATTGAGTTAATGGAAGGAAATCATTAGGATTCGGACCAAAGCAGGGAAAGAGGGATATTGTTGGGTTTGCTTGGGTGCTGGAGTGCTTTGCATGGCATATCAGATTGTTGCTTAATAGTGTTGTGCTTCTGTGTGAATGGCACAAAGTGGCTTTCATGACATTTATGTATCTCAGTTTATGTCAATAAAATATTGATATGGACTGGGATGAAGTTGCCCTAGACAATGATCTAGGGGTCAATTTTCTGTTTTGAGCTTGAGGCTCAAATTTAGCCTGAAGAGTACTGCACTACGTAGAAAATTAAATGTCATTTCGGAAGCAGCCCTTCTCAACCCAAACCTCATCCTTGGTTGCTACTGTAGTCATACCTGACAAAATACTGTTTAGACTTACTGTAGATCAGGGATTTCCAACCCTGTTCCTGGAGAGCTACCGTCCGGTAGGTTTTAACTCCAACCCTGTTCCTGGAGAGATATCCTCCTGTAGGTTTTAACTCCAACCCTGTTCCTGGAGAGATATCCTCCGGTAGGTTTTAACTTCAACCCTGTTCCTGGAGAGATATCCTCCTGTAGGTTTTAACTCCAACCCTGTTCCTGGGGAGCTACCCTCCTGTAGGTTTTAACTCCAACCCTGTTCCTGGAGAGATACCTCCCTCTAGGTTTTAACTCCAACCCTGTTCCTGGAGAGCTACCATCCGGTAGGTTTTAACTCCAACCCTGTTCCTGGAGAGCTACCCTCCTGTAGGTTTTAACTCCAACCCTGTTCCTGGAGAGCTACCCTACGGTAGGTTTTAACTCCAACCCTGTTCCTGGAGAGCTACCGTACGGTAGGTTTTAACTTCAACCCTGTTCCTGGAGAGATATCCTCCTGTAGGTTTTAACTCCAACCCTGTTCCTGGAGAGCTACCCTCCTGTAGGTTTTAACTCCAACCCTGTTCCTGGAGAGCTACCCTCCTGTAGGTTTTAACTCCAACCCTGTTCCTGGAGAGATACCCTCCTGTAGGTTTTAACTCCAACCCTGTTCCTGGAGAGCTACCGTACGGTAGGTTTTAACTCCAACCCTGTTCCTGGAGAGATATCCTCCTGTAGGTTTTAACTCCAACCCTGTTCCTGGAGAGATACCCTCCTGTAGGTTTTAACTCCAACCGGGCTGGAGTTCAAACCTACAGGAAGGTATCTCTCCAGGAACAGGGTTGGAGTTAAAACCTCCAGGAAGGTATCTCTCCGGGAACAGGGTTGGAGTTTAAACCGACAGGAAGATATCTCTCCGGGAACAGGGTTGGAGTTTAAACCGACAGGAATGTATCTCTCCAGGAACAAGGTTGGAGTTTAAACCTACAGGAAGATATCTCTCCAGGAACAGGGCTGGAGTTAAAACCTACATGAATGTATCTCTCCAGGAACAGGGTTGGAGTTTAAAACCTTTAGGAGGATGTAGAGCCCTGGTGTAGATGATGCTGATATCTCCTCCTCCCTGCAGGTTTCTACGTCACCCTGGTGTAGATGATGCTGATATCTCCTCCTCCCTGCAGGTTTCTACGTCACCCTGGTGTAGATGATGCTGATATCTCCTCCTCCCTGCAGGTTTCTACGTCACCCTGGTGTAGATGATGCTGATATCTCCTCCTCCCTGCAGGTTTCTACATCACCCTGGTGTAGATGATGCTGATATCTCCTCCTCCCTGCAGGTTTCTACGTCACCCTGGTGTAGATGATGCTGATATCTCCTCCTCCCTGCAGGTTTCTACGTCACCCTGGTGTAGATGATGCTGATATCTCCTCCTCCCTGCAGGTTTCTACGTCACCCTGGTGTAGATGATGTTGATATCTCCTCCTCCCTGCAGGTTTCTACATCACCCTGGTGTAGATGATGCTGATATCTCCTCCTCCCTGCAGGTTTCTACGTCACCCTGGTGTAGATGATGCTGATATCTCCTCCTCCCTGCAGGTTTCTACGTCACCCTGGTGTAGATGATGCTGATATCTCCTCCTCCCTGCAGGTTTCTACGTCACCCTGGTGTAGATGATGCTGATATCTCCTCCTCCCTGCAGGTTTCTACGTCACCCTGGTGTAGATGATGCTGATATCTCCTCCTCCCTGCAGGTTTCTACGTCACCCTGGTGTAGATGATGCTGATATCTCCTCCTCCCTGCAGGTTTCTATGTCACCCTGGTGTAGATGATGCTGATATCTCCTCCTCCCTGCAGGTTTCTACGTCACCCTGGTGTAGATGATGCTGATATATCCTCCTCCCTGCAGGTTTCTACGTCACCCTGGTGTAGATGATGCTGATATCTCCTCCTCCCTGCAGGTTTCTACGTCACCCTGGTGTAGATGATGCTGATATCTCCTCCTCCCTGCAGGTTTCTACGTCACCCTGGTGTAGATGATGTTGATATCTCCTCCTCCCTGCAGGTTTCTACGTCACCCTGGTGTAGATGATGCTGATATCTCCTCCTCCCTGCAGGTTTCTACGTCACCCTGGTGTAGATGATGCTGATATCTCCTCCTCCCTGCAGGTTTCTACGTCACCCTGGTGTAGATGATGCTGATATCTCCTCCTCCCTGCAGGTTTCTACATCACCCTGGTGTAGATGATGCTGATATCTCTTCCTCCCTGCAGGTTTCTACGTCACCCTGGTGTAGATGATGCTGATATCTCCTCCTCCCTGCAGGTTTCTACGTCACCCTGGTGTAGATGATGCTGATATCTCCTCCTCCCTGCAGGTTTCTACGTCACCCTGGTGTAGATGATGCTGATACCTCCTCCTCCCTGCAGGTTTCTACGTCACCCTTGTGGTCAACCGTTGGTGGAACCAGTTTGTGAATCTGCCTTGGCCCGACCGCCTCATGTTCCTGGTCTCCAGCTGTGTTCACGGCCACGACGAGCAGGGCCGCCTCCTCAGACGCACGCTGATACGCTACGTCAACCTCACCTCACTGCTCATCTTCCGCTCTGTCAGCACCGCCGTCTGTAAGAGATTCCCCACCATGGAGCATGTGGTGGAGGCAGGTACGACCCCCAAGGGGATAACGGAATGCAAATAGATGGGGTCAGGAGGTCAGGAGGGTCAGGAGAAAACTCATTTTGACAGATAGATTCTGTACATAACGTCACGGACCAAGTAGTAGATGCAGGTACCTCAATGACATGCGCTTGGCCTTACCTGACCCCAATAGAATACACATAGGTGGGGTCAAAGGTCGACCAGGTTTGGTTTACAGGTTTGGTTCAGGTCAAGAGTGTTCTCTCAACCTTCAGTAGGTTTGGTTCAGATCAATTGTTCTCTCAACCTTCAGTAGGTCAGGTTCAGATCAAGAGAGTTCACTCAACCTTCAGTAAAAAAAAATACTTTTATCCCTTTTTCTCCCCAATTTCTAATTGGTAGTTACAGTCTTGTCTCATCGCTGCAACTCCCGTACGGACTTGGGAGAGGCGATGGTCGAGAACCGTGTGTCCTCCGAAACACAACCCAACCAAGCCGCACTGCTTCTTGACACAATTCTCAATTAACCTGGAAGCCAGCCGCACCAATGTGTTGGAGGAAACACCGTACACCTGGTGACCGTATCAGTGTGCCTGGACCACCACAGGAGTCGCGAGAGCACGATGGGACAAGAACATCCCTGCGGGCCAAACCCTCCACTAACCCGGACGACGCTGGGCAAATTGTGCACCAGCCGGTTACGGCCGGCTGCGACAAAGCCTGGTCTCGAACCAGGATCTCTAGTGGCACAGCCTTGGACCACTGAGCCTGATCTCGAACCAGGATCTCTAGTGGCACAGCCTTAGACCACTGAGCCTGGTCTCGAACCAGGATCTCTAGTGGCACAGCCTTAGACCACTGAGCCTGGTCTCGAACCAGGATCTCTAGTGGCACAGCCTTAGACCACTGAGCCTGGTCTCGAACCAGGATCTCTAGTGGCACAGCCTTAGACCACTGAGCCTGGTCTCGAACCAGGATCTCTAGTGGCACAGCCTTAGACCACTGAGCCTGGTCTCGAACCAGGATCTCTAGTGGCACAGCCTTAGACCACTGAGCCTGATCTCGAACCAGGATCTCTAGTGGCACAGCCTTAGACCACTGAGCCTGATCTCGAACCAGGATCTCTAGTGGCACAGCCTTAGACCACTGAGCCACTCGCGAGACGCCTCCATAAGTGTTTTATTGGTAAACAGGATGCATGACATGTGAGAGTTAAACAAGGATCTATAACTGGATCTTCTAGAAC
>NW_026287970.1:0-35000 GCF_023373465.1 Oncorhynchus keta | reverse complement strand
TGTGCTCCTCTCTCCTCCGTCTCCCCTCTCTCTCCCCTAGTGGGCAGTAAGCCCTGTCCTCCTCTCTCCTCCGTCTCCCCTCTCTCTCCCCTAGTGGGCAGTAAGCCCTGTGCTCCTCTCTCCTCCGTCTCCCCTCTCTCCCCTAGTGGGCAGTAAGCCCTGTGCTCCTTTCTTCTCCATCTCCCTCTCTCTCCCCTAGTGGGCAGTAAGCCCTGTGCTCCTCTCTTCCCCCATCTCCCTCTCTCTCCCCTAGTGGGCAGTAAGCCCTGTGCTCCTCTCTCCTCCGTCTCCCCTCTCTCCCCTAGTGGGCAGTAAGCCCTGTGCTCCTTTCTCCTCCGTCTCCCTCTCTCTCCCTCCCTAGTGGGCAGTAAGCCCTGTGCTCCTCTCTTCCCCCATCTCCCCTCTCTCTCCCTAGTGGGCAGTAAGCCCTGTGCTCCTCTCTCCTCCGTCTCCCTCTCTCTCCCCTAGTGGGCAGTAAGCCCTGTGCTCCTCTCTTCTCCCATCTCCCTCTCTCTCCCCTAGTGGGCAGTAAGCCCTGTCCTCCTCTCTCCTCCGTATCCCCTCTCTCTCCCCTAGTGGGCAGTAAGCCCTGTGCTCCTCTCTCCTCCGTCTCCCCTCTCTCTCCCCTAGTGGGCAGTAAGCCCTGTGCTCCTCTCTTCCCCCATCTCCCCTCTCTCCCCCCTAGTGGGCAGTAAGCCCTGTCCCCTTCTCTCTCCTAGTGGGCAGTAAGCCCTGTCCCCTCTCTCCTCCGTCTCCCCTCTCTCTCCCTAGTGGGCAGTAAGCCCTGTGCTCCTCTCTCCTCCGTCTCCCTCCCCTCTCTCCCTAGTGGGCAGTAAGCCCTGTGCTCCTCTCTTCCCTCATCTCCCCTCTCTCCCCTAGTGGGCAGTAAGCCCTGTGCTCCTCTCTCCTCCGTCTCCCCTCTCTCTCCCTAGTGGGCAGTAAGCCCTGTGCTCCTCTCTCCTCCGTCTCCCCTCTCTCCCCCTAGTGGGCAGTAAGCCCTGTGCTCCTCTCTCCTCCGTCTCCCTCTCTCTCCCCTAGTGGGCAGTAAGCCCTGTGCTCCTCTCTTCCCCCATCTCCCTCTCTCTCCCCTAGTGGGCAGTAAGCCCTGTGCTCCTCTCTCCTCCGTCTCCCCTCTCTCTCCCCTAGTGGGCAGTAAGCCCTGTGCTCCTCTCTCCTCCGTCTCCCCCCTCTCTCCCCTAGTGGGCAGTAAGCCCTGTGCTCCTCTCTCTCCCCTAGTGGGCAGTAAGCCCTGTGCTCCTCTCTCTCCCCTAGTGGGCAGTAAGCCCTGTGCTCCTCTCTCTCCCCTAGTGGGCAGTAAGCCCTGTGCTCCTCTCTCCTCCGTCTCCCCTCTCTCTCCCCTAGTGGGCAGTAAGCCCTGTGCTCCTCTCTCCTCCGTCTCCCCTCTCTCTCCCCTAGTGGGCAGTAAGCCCTGTCCTCCTCTCTCCTCCGTCTCCCCTCTCTCTCCCCTAGTGGGCAGTAAGCCCTGTGCTCCTCTCTCCTCCGTCTCCCCTCTCTCTCCCCTAGTGGGCAGTAAGCCCTGTGCTCCTTTCTTCTCCATCTCCCCTCTCTCTCCCCTAGTGGGCAGTAAGCCCTGTGCTCCTCTCTTCCCCCATCTCCCCTCTCTCTCCCCTAGTGGGCAGTAAGCCCTGTGCTCCTCTCTCCTCCGTCTCCCCTCTCTCTCCCCTAGTGGGCAGTAAGCCCTGTGCTCCTCTCTCCTCCGTCTCCCCTCTCTCTCCCCTAGTGGGCAGTAAGCCCTGTGCTCCTCTTCCCCCATCTCCCCTCTCTCTCCCCTAGTGGGCAGTAAGCCCTGTGCTCCTCTCTCCTCCGTCTCCCCTCTCTCTCCCCTAGTGGGCAGTAAGCCCTGTGCTCCTCTCTTCTCCCATCTCCCCTCTCTCTCCCCTAGTGGGCAGTAAGCCCTGTCCTCCTCTCTCCTCCGTATCCCCTCTCTCTCCCCTAGTGGGCAGTAAGCCCTGTGCTCCTCTCTCCTCCGTCTCCCCTCTCTCTCCCCTAGTGGGCAGTAAGCCCTGTGCTCCTCTCTTCCCCCATCTCCCCTCTCTCTCCCCTAGTGGGCAGTAAGCCCTGTCCCCCTCTCTCCTCCGTCTCCCCTCTCTCTCCCCTAGTGGGCAGTAAGCCCTGTGCTCCTCTCTCCTCCGTCTCCCCTCTCTCTCCCCTAGTGGGCAGTAAGCCCTGTGCTCCTCTCTTCCCTCATCTCCCCTCTCTCTCCCCTAGTGGGCAGTAAGCCCTGTGCTCCTCTCTCCTCCGTCTCCCCCTCTCTCTCCCCTAGTGGGCAGTAAGCCCTGTGCTCCTCTCTCCTCCGTCTCCCCTCTCTCTCCCCTAGTGGGCAGTAAGCCCTGTGCTCCTCTCTCCTCCGTCTCCCCTCTCTCTCCCCTAGTGGGCAGTAAGCCCTGTGCTCCTCTCTTCCCCCATCTCCCCTCTCTCTCCCCTAGTGGGCAGTAAGCCCTGTGCTCCTCTCTCCTCCGTCTCCCCTCTCTCTCCCCTAGTGGGCAGTAAGCCCTGTGCTCCTCTCTCCTCCGTCTCCCCTCTCTCTCCCCTAGTGGGCAGTAAGCCCTGTGCTCCTCTCTCTCCCCTAGTGGGCAGTAAGCCCTGTGCTCCTCTCTCTCCCCTAGTGGGCAGTAAGCCCTGTGCTCCTCTCTCTCCCCTAGTGGGCAGTAAGCCCTGTGCTCCTCTCTCCTCCGTCTCCCCTCTCTCCCCTAGTGGGCAGTAAGCCCTGTGCTCCTCTCTCCTCCGTCTCCCCTCTCTCTCCCCTAGTGGGCAGTAAGCCCTGTCCTCCTCTCTCCTCCGTCTCCCCTCTCTCTCCCCTAGTGGGCAGTAAGCCCTGTGCTCCTCTCTCCTCCGTCTCCCTCTCTCTCCCCTAGTGGGCAGTAAGCCCTGTGCTCCTTTCTTCTCCATCTCCCTCTCTCTCCCTAGTGGGCAGTAAGCCCTGTGCTCCTCTCTTCCCCCATCTCCCTCTCTCTCCCCTAGTGGGCAGTAAGCCCTGTCCTCCTCTCTCCTCCGTCTCCCTCTCTCTCCCCTAGTGGGCAGTAAGCCCTGTGCTTCTCTCTCCTCCGTCTCCCTCTCTCTCCCCTAGTGGGCAGTAAGCCCTGTGCTCCTTTCTCCTCCGTCTCCCCTCTCTCTCCCTAGTGGGCAGTAAGCCCTGTGCTCCTCTCTTCCCCCATCTCCCCTCTCTCTCCCTAGTGGGCAGTAAGCCCTGTGCTCCTCTCTCCTCCGTCTCCCCTCTCTCTCCCCTAGTGGGCAGTAAGCCCTGTGCTCCTCTCTTCCCCCCCATCTCCCCTCTCTCCCCTAGTGGGCAGTAAGCCCTGTGCTCCTCTCTCTCCCCTAGTGGGCAGTCTCTCTCTCCCTAGTGGGCAGTAAGCCCTGTGCTCCTCTCTCCTCCGTCTCCCCTCTCTCTCCCCTAGTGGGCAGTAAGCCCTGTGCTCCTTTCTCCTCCGTCTTCCCTCTCTCTCCCCTAGTGGGCAGTAAGCCCTGTGCTCCTCTCTTCCCCCATCTCCCTGTGCTCTCTCTCTCCCTAGTGGGCAGTAAGCCCTGTGCTCCTCTCTCCTCCGTCTCCCTCTCTCTCCCTAGTGGGCAGTAAGCCCTGTGCTCCTCTCTTCCCTCATCTCCCCTCTCTCTCCCCTAGTGGGCAGTAAGCCCTGTGCTCCTCTCTCCTCCGTCTCCCCTCTCTCTCCCCTAGTGGGCAGTAAGCCCTGTGCTCCTCTCTCCTCCGTCTCCCTGTGCTCTCTCTCCCCCTAGTGGGCAGTAAGCCCTGGCTCCTCTCTCTCCCCCTAGTGGGCAGTAAGCCCTGTGCTCCTCTCTCCTCCAGTCCCCCTCTCTCCCCTAGTGGGCTCTCCTCTCCCCTAGTGGGCAGTAAGCCCTGTGCTCCTCTCTTCCCCCATCTCCCCTCTCTCTCCCTAGTGGGCAGTAAGCCCTGTGCTCCTCTCTCCTCCGTCTCCCCTCTCTCTCCCTAGTGGGCAGTAAGCCCTGTGCTCCTCTCTTCTCCCATCTCCCTGTGCTCTCTCCCCTAGTGGGCAGTAAGCCCTGTCCTCCTCTCTCCTCCGTATCCCCTCTCTCTCCCTAGTGGGCAGTAAGCCCTGTGCTCCTCTCTCCTCCGTCTCCCCTCTCTCTCCCTAGTGGGCAGTAAGCCCTGTGCTCCTCTCTTCCCCCATCTCCCTCTCTCTCCCCCCCTAGTGGGCAGTAAGCCCTGTGCTCCTCTCTCTCCCCTAGTGGGCAGTAAGCCCTGTGCTCCTCTCTCCTCCGTCTCCCCTCTCTCCCCTAGTGGGCAGTAAGCCCTGTGCTCCTTTCTCCTCCGTCTCCCTCTCTCTCCCTAGTGGGCAGTAAGCCCTGTGCTCCTCTCTTCCCCATCTCCCCTCTCTCTCACCTAGTGGGCAGTAAGCCCTGTGCTCCTCTCTCTCCCTAGTGGGCAGTAAGCCCTGTGCTCCTCTCTCCTCCGTCTCCCCTCTCTCTCCCCTAGTGGGCAGTAAGCCCTGTGCTCCTTTCTCCTCCGTCTCCCCTCTCTCTCCCCTAGTGGGCAGTAAGCCCTGTGCTCCTCTCTTCCCCCATCTCCCCTCTCTCTCCCCTAGTGGGCAGTAAGCCCTGTGCTCCTCTCTCCTCCGTCTCCCCTCTCTCTCCCCTAGTGGGCAGTAAGCCCTGTGCTCCTCTCTTCCCCATCTCCCCTCTCTCTCCCCTAGTGGGCAGTAAGCCCTGTGCTCCTCTCTTCCCTCATCTCCCCTCTCTCCCCTAGTGGGCAGTAAGCCCTGTGCTCCTCTCTCCTCCGTCTCCCCTCTCTCTCCCCTAGTGGGCAGTAAGCCCTGTGCTCCTCTCTCCTCCGTCTCCCCTCTCTCTCCCCTAGTGGGCAGTAAGCCCTGTGCTCCTCTCTCCTCCGTCTCCCCTCTCTCTCCCCTAGTGGGCAGTAAGCCCTGTGCTCCTCTCTTCCCCCATCTCCCCTCTCTCTCCCCTAGTGGGCAGTAAGCCCTGTGCTCCTCTCTCCTCCGTCTCCCCTCTCTCCCCCCTAGTGGGCAGTAAGCCCTGTGCTCCTCTCTCTCCCCTAGTGGGCAGTAAGCCCTGTGCTCCTCTCTCTCCCCTAGTGGGCAGTAAGCCCTGTGCTCCTCTCTCTCCCCTAGTGGGCAGTAAGCCCTGTGCTCCTCTCTCTCCCCTAGTGGGCAGTAAGCCCTGTGCTCCTCTCTCTCCCCTAGTGGGCAGTAAGCCCTGTGCTCCTCTCTCTCCCCTAGTGGGCAGTAAGCCCTGTGCTCCTCTCTCTCCCCTAGTGGGCAGTAAGCCCTGTGCTCCTCTCTCTCCCCTAGTGGGCAGTAAGCCCTGTGCTCCTCTCTCCCCTCATGCGGTTCCACCCAGCTGTGGACAGGCTAGATGACGTCCCTTTGTGATGAGCACCTCCAGAGCAGCTTCCTGTAACACCACATGATGATTACAGAGTAATGGACGGGGCAGCAGGACCCCAGGGTAGGAGGGGTTCTCTATAGCCATTGGCCAATTGGGTTGCTGCCCTCTATCTCTCTGCGGTCTGCACAAATTGCCAGTGTGACCTCTGGCGAGTCAGTGACATCTGTTGACAGTTTCCTGCTCAGGGACATCTGTTGAAAATGAGCTTTTACAGTAATGTTGACCAAAGGTCCCTGTAAAACTAAATGTATTAAAGTAAAGTTTCATGTGACGTTTGTAGACTGATTTGTTGCTGTTCAGGCAGCAGCTCTGTGATTGAAATGAAACCTGGACGTGACTGGGATCAGTTTTCAGAGGCTATGTAATCTCAGACAGTAGTGGAATGACTTGGCCATGAGGGTCTCAGCCAACAATGGAAATACTCACATGGTCACATGTCAAACAAATCCTGCTCATTGACATGGTGTTTATTGACATGGTGTTTATTGACATGGTGTTTATTGACATGGTGTTTATTGACATGGTGTTTATTTACATTGTGTTTATTGACATGGTGTTTATTGACATGGTGTTTATTGACATTGTGTTTATTGACATGGTGTTTATTGACATGGTGTTTATTGACATGGTGTTTATTGACATGGTGTTTATTGACATGGTGTTTATTTACATTGTGTTTATTGACATGGTGTTTATTGACATGGTGTTTATTGACATGGTGTTTATTGACATTGTGTTTATTGACATGGTGTTTATTGACATGGTGTTTATTGACATGGTGTTTATTGACATGGTGTTTATTGACATTGTGTTTATTGACATGGTGTTTATTGACATGGTGTTTATTGACATGGTGTTTATTGACATGGTGTTTATTGACATGGTGTTTATTGACATGGTGTTTATTGACATGGTGTTTATTGACATGGTGTTTATTGACATGGACATGTGTTTATTGACATGTTTATTGTGTTTATTGACATGGTGTTTATTGACATGGTGTTTATTGACATGGTGTTTATTGACATGGTGTTTATTGACATGGTGTTTATTGACATGTGTTTATTGACATGGTGTTTATTGACATGGTGTTTATTGACATGGTGTTTATTGACATTGTGTTTATTGACATGGTGTTTATTGACATGGTGTTTATTGACATGGTGTTTATTGACATGGTGTTTATTGACATGGTGTTTATTGACATGGTGTTTATTGACATGGTGTTTATTGACATGGTGTTTATTGACACTGTGTTTATTGACATGGTGTTTATTGACATGGTGTTTATTGACATGGTGTTTATTGACACTGTGTTTATTGACATTGTGTTTATTGACATGGTGTTTATTGACATGGTGTTTATTGACATGGTGTTTATTGACATGGTGTTTATTGACATGGTGTTTATTGACATGGTGTTTATTGACATGGTGTTTATTGACATGGTGTTTATTGACATGGTGTTTATTGACATGGTGTTTATTGACATGGTGTTTATTGACATGGTGTTTATTGACATGGTGTTTATTGACATGGTGTTTATTGACATGGTGTTTATTGACATGGTGTTTATTGACATTGTGTTTATTGACATGGTGTTTATTGTGTTTATTGACATGGTGTTTATTGACATGGTGTTTATTGACATGGTGTTTATTGACATGGTGTTTATTGACATGGTGTTTATTGACATGGTGTTTATTGACATGGTGTTTATTGACATGGTGTTTATTGACATGGTGTTTATTGACATGGTGTTTATTGACATGGTGTTTATTGACATTGTGTTTATTGACATGGTGTTTATTGACATGGTGTTTATTGACATGTGTTTATTAACACTGTGTTTATTGACATGGTGTTTATTGACATGTGTTTATTGACATGGTGTTTATTGACATGTTTATTGACATTTATTGACATGTGTTTATTGACATGGTGTTTATTGACATGGTGTTTATTGACATGGTGTTTATTGACATGGTGTTTATTGACATGGTGTTTATTGACATGGTGTTTATTAACACTGTGTTTATTGACACTGTGTTTATTGACATGGTGTTTATTGACATTGTGTTTATTGACATTGTGTTTATTGACATGGTGTTTATTTACATGGTGTTTATTGACATGGTGTTTATTGACACTGTGTTTATTGACATGGTGTTTATTGACATTGTGTTTATTGACACTGTGTTTATTGACATGGTGTTTATTTACATGGTGTTTATTGACATGGTGTTTATTGACATGGTGTTTATTGACATGGTGTTTATTGACATGGTGTTTATTGACATGGTGTTTATTGACATGGTGTTTATTGACATGGTGTTTATTGACATGGTGTTTATTGACATTGTGTTTATTGACATGGTGTTTATTGACACTGTGTTTATTAACACTGTGTTTATTGACATTGTGTTTATTGACATGGTGTTTATTGACATGGTGTTTATTGACATGGTGTTTATTGACATGGTGTTTATTGACATTGTGTTTATTGACATGGTGTTTATTGACACTGTGTTTATTAACACTGTGTTTATTGACATGGTGTTTATTGACATGGTGTTTATTGACATGGTGTTTATTGACATGTGTTTATTGACATGGTGTTTATTGACATGGTGTTTATTGACATGGTGTTTATTGACATGGTGTTTATTGACATGGTGTTTATTGACATGGTGTTTATTGACATTGTGTTTATTGACATGGTGTTTATTGACATGGTGTTTATTGACATGGTGTTTATTGACATGGTGTTTATTGACATGGTGTTTATTGACATGGTGTTTATTGACATGGTGTTTATTGACATGGTGTTTATTGACATGGTGTTTATTGACATGGTGTTTATTGACATGGTGTTTATTGACATGGTGTTTATTGACATGGTGTTTATTGACATGTGTTTATTGACATGGTGTTTATTGACACTGTGTTTATTGACATTGTGTTTATTGACATGGTGTTTATTGACACTGTGTTTATTAACACTGTGTTTATTGACATGGTGTTTATTGACACTGTGTTTATTGACATGGTGTTTATTGACATGGTGTTTATTGACATGGTGTTTATTTACATTGTGTACTTGTAAATAGCTACAAAGACAACCTGTGGAACCATGCTCTCTATTTGTCTCTCCAACTCTCCTTCCCTCTCTCTTCTCTCCCCATCTCTTCTCTCCCCCTCTCTCCCCTCTCTCTTCCCCTCTCTCCTCTCTCCAACTCTCCTTCCCTCTCTCTTCTCCCCCTCTCTCCCCATTTCCCCTCTCTCCCTCCTTCCTCTCTCTCCCCATTTCTCTTCTCTCCCTCCCCCTCTCTCTCCCCATTTCTCTTCTCTCCCTCTCTCTTCTCTCCCTCCCCCTTTCTCTCCCCCTCTCTCCTCTCTCCCTCCCCCTTTCTCTCCTTCCCTCTCTCTTCTCTCTCCATTTCTCCTCTCTCCCTCCCTCCCTCTTTCTCTCCTCTCCCTCCCCCTTTCTCTCCCCCTCTCTCCTCCCCCTCCCCATCTCTCCTCCCCCTCCCTCCCCCTTTCTCTCCCCCTCTCTCTCTCCCCCTCCTCTCCCCCTCCCCATCTATCCTCCACTCCCTCCCCCTTTCTCTCCCCCTCCCTCCTCTCTCCTCCCCTCCCCATCTCTCCTCCCCTCCCTCCCCCTTTCTCTCTCCTCCTCCCCTCCCTCTCTCCAGGTAGTAACCCTGGCCGTCTACACCTTCATCTTTGCCTGTATTATTGGTAGACAGTTCTTGGACCCAGCTCAGGGTTACCCAGGTCATGACCAGGACTTTTACGTTCCCATCTTCACTATGCTACAGTTCTTCTTCTACTCTGGCTGGCTCAAGGTATGACTGACTGACTGACTCACACACACACGCACGCACGCACGCACGCACGTATATGTATGTATAGTGTTGAGAGGGAATGTGTGGTTGTGTTGTGTACAGTGTTGGGGTTGTGATGTTATCATGAAGGTCCTGTGAGAGGGAATGTGTGGTTGCAGAGTGTATAGTGTTGGGGTTGTGATGTTAATATGAAGGTCCTGTGAGAGGGAATGTGTGGTTGCAGAGTGTATAGTGTTGGGTTGTGATGTTAATATGAAGGTCCTGTGAGAGGGAATGTGTGGTTGCAGAGTGTATAGTGTTGGGGTTGTGATGTTAATATGAAGGTCCTGTGAGAGGGAATGTGTGGTTGCAGAGTGTATAGTGCTGGGGTTGTGATGTTATCATGAAGGTCCTGTGAGAGGGAATGTGTGGTTGCAGAGTGTATAGTGTTGGGGTTGTGATGTTAATATGAAGGTCCTGTGAGGGGGAATGTGTGGTTGCAGAGTGTACAGTGTTGGGGTTGTGATGTTAATATGAAGGTCTTGTGAGAGGGAATGTGTGGTTGCAGAGTGTATAGTGTTGTGATGTTAATATGAAGGTCTTGTGAGAGGGAATGTGTGGTTGCAGAGTGTATAGTGTTGGGGTTGTGATGTTAATATGAAGGTCTTGTGAGAGGGAATGTGTGGTTGCAGAGTGTATAGTGTTGGGGTTGTGATGTTAATATGAAGGTCCTGTGAGAGGGAATGTGTGGTTGCAGAGTGTATAGTGTTGGGTTGTGATGTTAATATGAAGGTCTTGTGAGAGGGAATGTGTGGTTGCAGAGTGTATAGTGTTGGGGTTGTGATGTTAATATGAAGGTCTTGTGAGAGGGAATGTGTGGTTGCAGAGTGTATAGTGTTGGGGTTGTGATGTTATTATGAAGGTCTTGTGAGAGGGAATGTGTGGTTGCAGAGTGTATAGTGTTGGGGTTGTGATGTTAATATGAAGGTCCTGTGAGAGGGAATGTGTGGTTGCAGAGTGTATAGTGTTGGGGTTGTGATGTTAATATGAAGGTCCTGTGAGAGGGAATGTGTGGTTGCAGAGTGTATAGTGTTGGGGTTGTGATGTTAATATGAAGGTCCTGTGAGAGGGAATGTGTGGTTGCAGAGTGTATAGTGTTGGGGTTGTGATGTTATCATGAAGGTCTTGTGAGAGGGAATGTGTGGTTGCAGAGTGTATAGTGTTGGGGTTGTGATGTTAATATGAAGGTCTTGTGAGAGGGAATGTGTGGTTGCAGAGTGTATAGTGTTGGGGTTGTGATGTTAATATGAAGGTCTTGTGAGAGGGAATGTGTGGTTGCAGAGTGTACAGTGTTGGGGTTGTGATGTTAATATGAAGGTCCTGTGAGAGGGAATGTGTGGTTGCAGAGTGTATAGTGTTGGGGTTGTGATGTTAATATGAAGGTCCTGTGAGAGGGAATGTGTGGTTGCAGAGTGTATAGTGTTGGGGTTGTGATGTTAATATGAAGGTCCTGTGAGAGGGAATGTGGTTGCAGAGTGTACAGTGTTGGGGTTGTGATGTTAATATGAAGGTCCTGTGAGAGGGAATGTGTGGTTGCAGAGTGTATAGTGTTGGGGTTGTGATGTTAATATGAAGGTCTTGTGAGAGGGAATGTGTGGTTGCAGAGTGTATAGTGTTGGGGTTGTGATGTTAATATGAAGGTCTTGTGAGAGGGAATGTGTGGTTGCAGAGTGTATAGTGTTGGGGTTGTGATGTTAATATGAAGGTCTTGTGAGAGGGAATGTGTGGTTGCAGAGTGTATAGTGTTGTGATGTTAATATGAAGGTCTTGTGAGAGGGAATGTGTGGTTGCAGAGTGTATAGTGTTGTGATGTTAATATGAAGGTCTTGTGAGAGGGAATGTGTGGTTGCAGAGTGTATAGTGTTGGGTTGTGATGTTAATATGAAGGTCCTGTGAGAGGGAATGTGTGGTTGCAGAGTGTATAGTGTTGGGTTGTGATGTTAATATGAAGGTCTTGTGAGAGGGAATGTGTGGTTGCAGAGTGTATAGTGTTGGGGTTGTGATGTTAATATGAAGGTCTTGTGAGAGGGAATGTGTGGTTGCAGAGTGTATAGTGTTGGGGTTGTGATGTTATCATGAAGGTCTTGTGAGAGGGAATGTGTGGTTGCAGAGTGTATAGTGTTGGGGTTGTGATGTTAATATGAAGGTCCAGTGAGAGGGAATGTGTGGTTGCAGTGTATAGTGTTGGGGTTGTGATGTTAATATGAAGGTCCTGTGAGAGGGAATGTGTGGTTCCAGAGTGTATAGTGTTGGGGTTGTGATGTTAATATGAAGGTCCTGTGAGAGGGAATGTGTGGTTGCAGAGTGTATAGTGTTGGGGTTGTGATGTTAATATGAAGGTCCTGTGAGAGGGAATGTGTGGTTGCAGAGTGTATAGTGTTGGGTTGTGATGTTAATATGAAGGTCTTGTGAGAGGGAATGTGTGGTTGCAGAGTGTATAGTGTTGGGGTTGTGATGTTAATATGAAGGTCTTGTGAGAGGGAATGTGTGGTTGCAGAGTGTACAGTGTTGGGGTTGTGATGTTAATATGAAGGTCTTGTGAGAGGGAATGTGTGGTTGCAGAGTGTATAGTGTTGGGGTTGTGATGTTAATATGAAGGTCCTGTGAGAGGGAATGTGTGGTTGCAGAGTGTATAGTGTTGGGGTTGTGATGTTAATATGAAGGTCCTGTGAGAGGGAATGTGTGGTTGCAGAGTGTATAGTGTTGGGTTGTGATGTTAATATGAAGGTCCTGTGAGAGGGAATGTGTGGTTGCAGAGTGTATAGTGTTGGGGTTGTGATGTTAATATGAAGGTCTTGTGAGAGGGAATGTGTGGTTGCAGAGTGTATAGTGTTGGGGTTGTGATGTTAATATGAAGGTCTTGTGAGAGGGAATGTGTGGTTGCAGAGTGTATAGTGTTGGGGTTGTGATGTTAATATGAAGGTCTTGTGAGAGGGAATGTGTGGTTGCAGAGTGTATAGTGTTGGGGTTGTGATGTTAATATGAAGGTCTTGTGAGAGGGAATGTGTGGTTGCAGAGTGTATAGTGTTGGGGTTGTGATGTTAATATGAAGGTCTTGTGAGAGGGAATGTGTGGTTGCAGAGTGTATAGTGTTGGGGTTGTGATGTTAATATGAAGGTCTTGTGAGAGGGAATGTGTGGTTGCAGAGTGTATAGTGTTGGGGTTGTGATGTTAATATGAAGGTCCTGTGAGAGGGAATGTGTGGTTGCAGAGTGTATAGTGTTGGGGTTGTGATGTTAATATGAAGGTCCTGTGAGAGGGAATGTGTGGTTGCAGAGTGTATAGTGTTGGGGTTGTGATGTTAATATGAAGGTCCTGTGAGAGGGAATGTGTGGTTGCAGAGTGTATAGTGTTGGGGTTGTGATGTTAATATGAAGGTCCTGTGAGAGGGAATGTGTGGTTGCAGAGTGTATAGTGTTGGGGTTGTGATGTTAATATGAAGGTCCTGTGAGAGGGAATGTGTGGTTGCAGAGTGTATAGTGTTGGGGTTGTGATGTTAATATGAAGGTCCTGTGAGAGGGAATGTGTGGTTGCAGAGTGTATAGTGTTGGGGTTGTGATGTTAATATGAAGGTCTTGTGAGAGGGAATGTGTGGTTGCAGAGTGTATAGTGTTGGGGTTGTGATGTTAATATGAAGGTCCTGTGAGAGGGAATGTGTGGTTGCAGAGTGTATAGTGTTGGGGTTGTGATGTTAATATGAAGGTCTTGTGAGAGGGAATGTGTGGTTGCAGAGTGTATAGTGTTGGGGTTGTGATGTTAATATGAAGGTCTTGTGAGAGGGAATGTGTGGTTGCAGAGTGTATAGTGTTGGGGTTGTGATGTTAATATGAAGGTCCTGTGAGAGGGAATGTGTGGTTGCAGAGTGTATAGTGTTGGGGTTGTGATGTTAATATGAAGGTCCTGTGAGAGGGAATGTGTGGTTGCAGAGTGTATAGTGTTGGGGTTGTGATGTTAATATGAAGGTCTTGTGAGAGGGAATGTGTGGTTGCAGAGTGTATAGTGTTGGGGTTGTGATGTTAATATGAAGGTCCTGTGAGAGGGAATGTGTGGTTGCAGAGTGTATAGTGTTGGGGTTGTGATGTTAATATGAAGGTCTTGTGAGAGGGAATGTGTGGTTGCAGAGTGTATAGTGTTGGGGTTGTGATGTTAATATGAAGGTCCTGTGAGAGGGAATGTGTGGTTGCAGAGTGTATAGTGTTGGGGTTGTGATGTTAATATGAAGGTCTTGTGAGAGGGAATGTGTGGTTGCAGAGTGTATAGTGTTGGGGTTGTGATGTTAATATGAAGGTCTTGTGAGAGGGAATGTGTGGTTGCAGAGTGTATAGTGTTGGGTTGTGATGTTAATATGAAGGTCTTGTGAGAGGGAATGTGTGGTTGCAGAGTGTATAGTGTTGGGGTTGTGATGTTAATATGAAGGTCTTGTGAGAGGGAATGTGTGGTTGCAGAGTGTATAGTGTTGGGGTTGTGATGTTAATATGAAGGTCTTGTGAGAGGGAATGTGTGGTTGCAGAGTGTATAGTGTTGGGGTTGTGATGTTAATATGAAGGTCTTGTGAGAGGGAATGTGTGGTTGCAGAGTGTATAGTGTTGGGGTTGTGATGTTAATATGAAGGTCTTGTGAGAGGGAATGTGTGGTTGCAGAGTGTATAGTGTTGGGTTGTGATGTTAATATGAAGGTCTTGTGAGAGGGAATGTGTGGTTGCAGAGTGTATAGTGTTGGGGTTGTGATGTTAATATGAAGGTCTTGTGAGAGGGAATGTGTGGTTGCAGAGTGTATAGTGTTGGGTTGTGATGTTAATATGAAGGTCCTGTGAGAGGGAATGTGTGGTTGCAGAGTGTATAGTGTTGGGGTTGTGATGTTATCATGAAGGTCCTGTGAGAGGGAATGTGTGGTTGCAGAGTGTATAGTGTTGGGTTGTGATGTTAATATGAAGGTCTTGTGAGAGGGAATGTGTGGTTGCAGAGTGTATAGTGTTGGGGTTGTGATGTTAATATGAAGGTCTTGTGAGAGGGAATGTGTGGTTGCAGAGTGTATAGTGTTGGGGTTGTGATGTTAATATGAAGGTCTTGTGAGAGTGTATAGTGTTGGGGTTGTGATGTTAATATGAAGGTCCTGTGAGAGGGAATGTGTGGTTGCAGAGTGTATAGTGTTGGGGTTGTGATGTTAATATGAAGGTCTTGTGAGAGGGAATGTGTGGTTGCAGAGTGTATAGTGTTGGGGTTGTGATGTTAATATGAAGGTCCTGTGAGAGGGAATGTGTGGTTGCAGAGTGTATAGTGTTGGGGTTGTGATGTTAATATGAAGGTCCTGTGAGAGGGAATGTGTGGTTGCAGAGTGTATAGTGTTGGGGTTGTGATGTTAATATGAAGGTCCTGTGAGAGGGAATGTGTGGTTGCAGAGTGTATAGTGTTGGGGTTGTGATGTTAATATGAAGGTCTTGTGAGAGTGTATAGTGTTGGGGTTGTGATGTTAATATGAAGGTCTTGTGAGAGGGAATGTGTGGTTGCAGAGTGTATAGTGTTGGGTTGTGATGTTAATATGAAGGTCTTGTGAGAGGGAATGTGTGGTTGTAGAGTGTATAGTGTTGGGGTTGTGATGTTAATATGAAGGTCTTGTGAGAGGGAATGTGTGGTTGCAGAGTGTATAGTGTTGGGTTGTGATGTTAATATGAAGGTCTTGTGAGAGGGAATGTGTGGTTGCAGAGTGTATAGTGTTGGGTTGTGATGTTAATATGAAGGTCCTGTGAGAGGGAATGTGTGGTTGCAGAGTGTATAGTGTTGGGGTTGTGATGTTAATATGAAGGTCTTGTGAGAGGGAATGTGTGGTTGCAGAGTGTATAGTGTTGGGTTGTGATGTTAATATGAAGGTCTTGTGAGAGGGAATGTGTGGTTGCAGAGTGTATAGTGTCAGTACAGCTGCTGCACCACGTCTGACAATCAATTTCATTGGATAAAAATGGGGATTTGTCAGGAAGTATGGAACCCAAATTCTGTTGACAGTGAGATTATCTATGCCTTGTGGGATTTAGTTTGTCGACCAATGTTGTAATCCCTGATGTCACATGACTGCCTGTTGTTTGACATCACTTCCGTATCAAGACATTTGTCTGAGATGAGGAGCAGTGATGTGACAGGTCCTTCTCCTTCAGGTTGCTGAGCAACTCATTAATCCATTTGGGGAGGATGATGACGACTTCGAGGCTAACTGGTGTATCGACAGAAATCTGCAGGTTACGTTCAAACAATCAATCAATCAATCAATCAATCAATCAATCAATCAATCAATCGTGTGTTGCAAAGTGCCTGACAGTAATTACAGGAACCCAGACTAGTTTTCATGTCTTTCTCAAGCCCATGTTATTGATTGATCTGTCATTTGTGCCAATCGATCATTCAGTCAATGCCTGTGTTGTCTCAGGTGTCGTTGATCGCGGTGGATGAGATGCACATGAACTTCCCTCCGATGACTAAAGACATTTACTGGAACGACTCTGAGGCTCTGCCTCCTTACACCCTGGCTGCTGCCGACTACTGCATACCCTCCTTCCTCGGATCCACCAGAGAGTTGGAGTGAGGACATGACAACACACACACACACACAAATGTATACTCAAGTCCTACGTATGCAAGGGCACGTGTGTAAAAACTCCCATCTCTCCTCAGCTAGATATCTGTCTGAGAGAAGATGGACAAGAGGGCATGACTAGAGAGGATACAGTTTATGTGTCAAATTGACACATTTTATCTAATCCTAACCCTTTTCCTAGTCTCGTGTTGCCATACCTTCAAAAACACATTGTTTTTTTCCTAACCTAATTCTCCTAACCTGCTACGAAAAGTCAATTCTGGTCAATTCTGACGAGCTGTATACTATCTAGTCAAAATCATTACTATTCACTAATATCCATAAGCTGTATACTATTTAGTCTAATGTATTCACTAATATCCACAAGCTGTATACTATCTTGTCGAATGTATTCACTAATAGCCATAAGCTGTATACTATCTAGACTAATGTATTCACTAATATCCATAACCTGTATACTATTTAGTCTAATGTATTCACTAATATCCACAAGCTGTATACTATCTTGTCGAATGTATTCACTAATATCCATAAGCTGTATACTATCTAGTCTAAAATATTCACTGTAATATCCATAACCTGTATACTATCTAGTCTAAAATATTCACTGTAATATTCATAACCTGTATACTATCTAGTCTAAAATATTCACTGTAATATTCATAACCTGTATACTATCTAGTCTAAAATATTCACTGTAATATCCATAACCTGTATACTATCTAGTCTAAAATATTCACTGTAATATTCATAACCTGTATACTATCTAGTCTAAAATATTCACTGTAATATCCATAACCTGTATACTATCTAGTCTAAAATATTCACTGTAATATACATAACCTGTATACTATCTAGTCTAAAATATTCACTGTAATATCCATAACCTGTATACTATCTAGTCTAAAATATTCACTGTAATATTCATAACCTGTATACTATCTAGTCTAATGTATTCACTGTAATATCCATAACCTGTATACTATCTAGTCTAATGTATTCACTGTAATATCCATAACCTGTATACTATCTAGTCTAAAGTATTCACTGTAATATTCATAACCTGTATACTATCTAGTCTAAAATATTCACTGTAATATTCATAACCTGTATACTATCTAGTCTAAAATATTCACTGTAATATCCATAACCTGTATACTATCTAGTCTAAAATATTCACTGTAATATTCATAACCTGTATACTATCTAGTCTAAAATATTCACTGTAATATCCATAACCTGTATACTATCTAGTCTAAAATATTCACTGTAATATTCATAACCTGTATACTATCTAGTCTAAAATATTCACTGTAATATTCATAACCTGTATACTATCTAGTCTAAAATATTCACTGTAATATCCTCTATCTTTCAGTCTATCGGGCATTTTTCAGTTCGGAGAGGCAGACAAAATGGACATTCACAGACAAGACAGCCACTACAGCAATCACAACTTCCGTCATGGTCGACAAACGTCAGTCCTGGGGCACGTGCGTAGGCTTCTCAGCGTCCAGGATCCCCCAGAGCTCGTCCCTCCTCGGCCCTCCTTCAAACGTCACAGCAGTGAGGCCTTCTTCCCCTTCAGACCTGACTCCCATGACTACCCTGAATCAGACGACCAGGCCTCCCCAGGACCTGATCACTCTCTGTTCCCCAGACCCAACCTCTTTAACTCCCATAACCCCCTCTCGACCAACCACCCTCTGGATACGCTACGGGAGGTTAGCAGTACTCTTTCTTCCCTGGACACGGAGCCCCGTACGCCGTCCTTCACACACCTGCCTCAGTGGGTGGTAAGTCCACCTGCTTCTTCTGATGATCATGGGGATGGTGGTTATGGGGGTGATGGAGGGACGTGTGGGGCGTTATCTGAGGCTCCACAACCCCTGAATCATATAGAGGCCTTCTCCCAACAGACAGGGCATGAGCAGGCCTCAAGTAAGCCTGGGACTCCAGTAGATCTGTCCCCCATTGTGGAGGCTCCGGCTCTGAACACGAATCAGGGCAACAGCTGTACCCAACCGAGGCCCAAGAAGTTGAGCTGGAACGTCCCCAAAGACTGGTGTAAGCCACAGAGACGTCAGCTGTCCTTCCAGTTCTCCAGACAGGGCTCAAAGAGCTCCCTGCACAGCCTGCCTAGTCCTCAAGGCCTAGGGAGGAGGAGAGGCCGAAACACTTCCACAGCCCTCCCCTTTCCTGCTGAGCCTGCCCAGTTCCAAGCACTGCAAGTCCCCGAGACAGACATTCTGGAGTCCAATGGTCATGAGAGTGACAAGATGGACACCAATGACAGCCAAGAGAACAAGGACAAGTCACAATTGGAGAAGTCGTAATGTTCTTCTGACCTACAGTACATATCGACCTGCTGTGCCCTAGTATGAGTCACTTAACAGGATCTCTAAGGGTGTACCCAGCATTATTATAATTTACACCCTAATAAACATCAAATGTTTGTTTTATAATAAAATATCATTTATTCATTCATCGTTCACTGTTAATCATTGTACTCACTCACAAAATGATGTAACAAAAAAACACTTGATTGCATTTAAACAATTATTTATTAACTTTAGTAGAATGGAAATGCATGAATTTTTCTCAAAAGATGCCAGACAGCCACTGATAATGCTGGACAGACAGCCACTGATAATGCTGGACAGACAGCCTTACAGCCTTCCCATGAAGCACTTCTGTCTCAGTGATGATGACAGGAGGTGCAGCATGGTGATTCCATGCATCGCTTCATCCACTCTTCTATCACTATCCTTCCTTCCTTCCTTCCTTCCTTCCTTCCTTCCTTCCTTCCTTCCTTCCTTCCTTCCTTCCTTCCTTCCTTCCTTCCTTCCTTCCTTCCTTCCTTCCATCCTTCCTTCCATCCTTCCTTCCTTCCTTCCTTCCTTCCTTCCTTCCTTCCTCACTTCATCCCTCCTTCTATCATCCATCCATCCATCACTCCCTACTTCCATCGCTCCCTTCCCACCTCCCATCTATCTATCCATCTCTGCATCCAACGTTGCATAGCGTGTGTGTCTGGCCTTAGCGAAGCCCACCCTGTCCTGTCCCCGGTCATAGATGCTATAGTAATCAGAGAGGAACACGTCCCCTAGGATCCACAGAGGATCCGTCGAGGAGTGCAGATCCTCCCCCTGGAACCCACTGAAACAGATCTCATGATCACCCATCAACTCCTGAAGAGAGGGAGGGAGGAGGAGGAGGAGGGAGAGGAGGAGAGAGGAGGAGAGAGAGGAGGAGGGAGGAGAGAGGGGAGGGGGGAGGAGAGAGAGGAGGAGGGAGGAGAGAGGAGGAGAGAGAGGAGGAGGGAGAGAGAGGAGGAGGGAGGAGAGAGGAGGAGGAGGGAGGAGGGAGAGAGAGGAGGAGGGAGGAGAGAGAGGAGGAGAGAGAAGGAGGGAGAGGAGGAGCAAGAGGAGGATGGAGGAGAGAGAGGAGGAGAGAGAAGGAGGGAGAGGAGGAGGAAGGAGAGAGGAGGAGAGAGAAGGAGGGAGAGGAGGAGGGAGGAAGGAGAGGAGGAGAGAGAAGGAGGGAGGAGAGAGAGGAGAGAGGAAGGAGAGAGGAGGGAGAGAGGAGGAAGGTAAAGGAGGGAGAGAGAAGGAGAGAGGAGGGAGAGAGGAGGAAGGTAAAGGAGGGAGAGAGAAGGAGAGAGGAGGGAGAGAGGAGGAAGGTAAAGGAGGGAGAGAGAAGGAGAGAGGAGGGAGAGAGGAGGAAGGTAAAGGAGGGAGAGAGGAGGAAGGTAAAGGAGGGAGAGAGAAGGAGAGAGGAGGGAGAGAGGAGGAAGGTAAAGGAGGGAGAGAGAAGGAGAGAGGAGGAAGGTAAAGGAGGGAGAGAGAAGGAGAGAGGAGGAAGGTAAAGGAGGGAGAGAGAAGGAGAGAGGAGGGAGAGAGAAGGAAGGTAAAGGAGGGAGAGAGTGAGTGTGTCAGAAATATGACAACAATCCAAACAACCACTCATCAAATACCATATGTTTTTTGACACAGGCCTACCGTAGGACACAAAAAATGTATATCTATCATTTATAATAAAATTATTATCACACACAAGTTAAAGTATATACTGTAATAGTATGTATGCCGAAATCTGGAAATATCTCACTTGTCATGTTCATTCAGTGTCTGTTGGACCAGTACCCACCTTTTTGACGTAGGACTCAGCAGTGAGCACGTATTCCACCCCGTTGAGCGTGATGGTCACCTGGGGCAGGCTGGAGATGCGGGCGCAGTCAATCAGGTACTGCAACACATGTTCCTCGTTGAAAAGCATCGAAGAGAATTGGAATGTCAGTGTACTTCCTGAATCAACTGGAATGTAAATGGCATTGAGCCTCATGCCGCCCCTGTAACTCTACAGAGACATGGAATGGGCTCTCCAATGGAGGTGGGGGTCGCTCCTATCACTAGTATTAGGAGTAGTAGTAGTAGTAGTAGTAACAGCAAGGCATTGAGCCTCGTGCCGCCCCTGTAACTCTACAGAGATGCCATGGAATGGGCTCTCCAATGGAGGTGGGGGTCGCTCCTATCACTAGTAGTAGGAGTAGTAGTAGTAGTACCCTGTAACTCTACAGAGACATGGAATGGGCTCTCCAATGGAGGTGGGGGTCGCTCCTATCACTAGTAGTAGGAGTAGTAGTAGTAGTACCCCTGTAACTCTACAGAGACATGGAATGGGCTCTCCAATGGAGGTGGGGGTCGCTCCTATCACTAGTAGTAGTAGTAGTAGTAGTAGTAGTCTACAGAGACGGACATGGAATGGGCTCTCCAATGGAGGTGGGGGTCGCTCCTATCACTAGTAGTAGTAGTAGTAGTAGTACCCCTGTAACTCTACAGAGAGGGACAATGGGCTCTGGAGGTGGGGTCGCTCCTATCACTAGTAGGTAGTAGTAGTAGTAGTAGGATGGAGAGACGGGGGAATGGGCTCTCGGAGGGCTCCTATCACTAGTAGTAGTAGTAGTAGTAGTAGTAGTACCCCTGTAACTCTACAGAGAGGGACATGGAATGGGCTCTCCAATGGAGGTGGGGGTCGCTCCTATCACTAGTAGTAGGAGTAGTAGTAGTGGTGGTAGTAGTAGTAGTACCCCTGTAACTCTACAGAGAGGGACATGGAATGGGCTCTCCAATGGAGGTGGGGGTCGCTCCTATCACTAGTAGTAGTAGTAGTAGTAGTAGTAGTAGTAGTAGTAGTAGTAGTAGTAGTAGTAGTAGTAGTACCCCTGTAACTCTACAGAGAGGGACATGGAATGGGCTCTCCAATGGAGGTGGGGGGAGCTCCTATCACTAGTAGTAGTAGTAGTAGTAGTAGTAGTAGTACCCCTGTAACTCTACAGAGACGGACATGGAATGGGCTCTCCAATGGAGGTGGGGGTCGCTCCTATCACTAGTAGTAGGAGTAGTAGTAGTGGTGGTAGTAGTAGTAGTACCCCTGTAACTCTACAGAGAGGGACATGGAATGGGCTCTCCAATGGAGGTGGGGGTCGCTCCTATCACTAGTAGTAGTAGTAGTAGTAGTAGTAGTAGTAGTAGGAGGTAACTCTACAGAGACGGACATGGAATGGGCTCTCCAATGGAGGTGGGGGTCGCTCCTATCACTAGTAGTAGTAGTAGTAGTAGTAGTAGTAGTACCCTGTAACTCTACAGAGACGGACATGGAATGGGCTCTCCAATGGAGGTGGGGGAAGCTCCCTATCACTAGTAGTAGGAGTAGTAGTAGTGGTGGTAGTAGTAGTAGTACCCCTGTAACTCTACAGAGAGGGCATGGAATGGGCTCTCCAATGGAGGTGGGGGTCGGTCCTATCACTAGTAGTAGGAGTAGTAGTAGTAGTACCCCTGTAACTCTACAGAGACGGACATGGAATGGGCTCTCCAATGGAGGTGGGGGTCGCTCCTATCACTAGTAGTAGGAGTAGTAGTAGTAGTACCCCTGTAACTCTACAGAGACGGACATGGAATGGGCTCTCCAATGGAGGTGGGGGTCGCTCCTATCACTAGTAGTAGGAGTAGTAGTAGTAGTAGTACCCCTGTAACTCTACAGAGACATGGAATGGGCTCTCCAATGGAGGTGGGGGTCGCTCCTATCACTAGTAGTAGGAGTAGTAGTAGTAGTACCCCTGTAACTCTACAGAGACGGACATGGAATGGGCTCTCCAATGGAGGTGGCTCTCCAATAGTGACAACAATCCAAACAACCACTCATCAAATACCATATGGGGGTCGCTCCTATCACTAGTAGTAGTAGTAGTAGTAGTACCCTGTAACTCTACAGAGACATGGAATGGGCTCTCCAATGGAGGTGGGGGTCGCTCCTATCACTAGTAGTAGGAGTAGTAGTAGTAGTAGTAGTAACAGCAAGGCATTGAGCCTCGTGCCGCCCCTGTAACTCTACAGAGATGCCATGGAATGGGCTCTCCAATGGAGGTGGGGGTCGGTCCTATCACTAGTAGTAGGAGTAGTAGTAGTAGTACCCCTGTAACTCTACAGAGACGGACATGGAATGGGCTCTCCAATGGAGGTGGGGGTCGGTCCTATCACTAGTAGTAGGAGTAGTAGTAGTAGTACCCCTGTAACTCTACAGAGACGGACATGGAATGGGCTCTCCAATGGAGGTGGGGGTCGCTCCTATCACTAGTAGTAGGAGTAGTAGTAGCAGTAGCAGTAACAGCAAGGCATTGAGCCTCGTGCCGCCCCTGTAACTCTACAGAGACGGACATGGAATGGGCTCTCCAATGGAGGTGGGGGTCGCTCCTATCACTAGTAGTAGGAGTAGTAGTAGTAGGTGGTGGTAGTAGTAGTAGTACCCCTGTAACTCTACAGAGACGGCCATGGAATGGGCTCTCCAATGGAGGTGGGGGTCGCTCCTATCACTAGTAGTAGGAGTAGTAGTAGTACTAGTAGTACTAATAGTAGTAGTAGTAGTAGCAGTAGAAGTAGTAGTAGTAATAGTAGTAGTAGTAGTAGTAGTAGTAGTAGTAGTAGTAGTAGTAGTAGTAGTAGTAGTAGTAGTAGTAGTAGTAGTAGTAGTAGTAGTAGTAGTAGTAGTAGTAGTAGTAGTAGTAGTAGTAGTAGTAGTAGTAGTAGTAGTACTAGTAGTAGCAGTAGTAGTAGTAGTAGTAGTAGTAGTAGTAGTAGCAGTAGTAGTAGTAGTAGTAGTAGTAGTAGTAGTAGTAGTACTAATAGTAGTAGTAGCAGTAGTAGTAGTAGTAGTAGTAGTAGTAGTAGTAGTAGCAGTAGTAGTAGTAGTGGTGGTAGTAGTACTAACAGTAGTAGTAGCAGTAGTAGTAGTAGTAGTAGTAGTAACAGTAGTAGTAGCAGTAGTAGTAGTAGTAGTAGTAGTAGTAGTAGTAGTACTAGTAGTAGCAGTAGTAGTAGTAGTGGTGGTAGTAGTACTAACAGTAGTAGTAGCAGTAGTAGTAGTAGTAGTAGTACTAACAGTAGTAGTAGCAGTAGTAGTACTAGTAGTAGTAGTAGTAGTAGTAGTACTAGTAGTAGCAGTAGTAGTAGTAGTGGTGGTAGTAGTACTAACAGTAGTAGTAGTAGTAGTAGTAGTAGTAGTAGTATTAGTAGTAGTAGCAGCAGTAGTAGTAGTAGTAGTAGTAGTAGTAGTAGTGGTGGTAGTAGCAGCAGTAGTAGTAGTAGTAGTCATAGTAGTAACAGCAGTAGTAGTAGTAGTAGTAGTAGTAGTAGTAGCAGCAGTAGTAGCAGTAGTAGTAGAAGTAGTAGTAGCAGTAGTAGTAGCAGGAGTAGTAGTAGTAGTAGTAGCAGTAGTAGTAGTAGTAGTAGTGGTGGTAGTAGCAGTAGTAGTAGCAGGATTAGTAGTAGTAGTAGTAGTAGCAGTAGTAGTAGTAGTAGTAGTAGTAGTGGTGGTAGTAGCAGTAGTAGTAGTAGTAGTAGTAGTAGTAGTAGTAGTAGTAGTAGTAGTAGTAGTGGTGGTAGTAGCAGTAGTAGTAGTAGCAGTAATAGTAGTAGTAATAGCAGCAGTAGTAGTAGTAGTAGTAGGAGTAGGAGTACTAGTAGCAGTAGCAGTGACAGTAGCAGTAACAGCAGTCGTAGCAGTAGTGGTAATAGTAGTATTTGCAGTAGTAGTAGCTGTAGTGGTAATAGTAGTATTTGCAGTAGTAGTAGCTGTAGTAGTAATAGTAGTAGTAGCAGCAGCAGTAGTAGCAGTAGTAGTAATAGTAGTAGTAGCAGCAGTAGTAGCAGTAGTAGTAATAGTAGTAGTAGCAGCAGTAGTAGCAGTAGTGGTAATAGTAGTATTTGCAGAAGTAGTAGCAGTAGTAGTAATAGTAGTAGTAGCAGCAGTAGTAGCAGTAGTAGTAATAGTAGTAGTAGCAGCAGTAGTAGCAATAGTGGTAATAGTAGTATTTGCAGTAGTAGTAGCAGTAGTAGTAATAGTAGTAGTAGCAGCAGTAGTAGCAATAGTGTTAATAGTAGTATTTGCAGTAGTAGTTGCAATAGTAGTACTAGTGGTAATAGTAGTATTTGCAGTTGTAGTAGCTGTAGTGGTAATAGTAGTATTTGCAGTAGTAGTAGCTGTAGTAATAGTAGTTGTTACATCTGCTCCTGCCACACCTACTTCTCATCCTGAACCTCCCTAAACCTGGCACCACTCCCCAGTGCTCTCTCCCTCTCTCTCTGTGTGTATGTGATTGTGTGAGTGGAGACAGGTGTGCTGGAAGCAGAGCAGATTCCCACCAGCTGCAACCTGTTCCATAATCAAGAACCCTACAAATACTCAGCCCTGCCACTTCCATGCTGCCAGATCGTAGCCTCTACTCAGTCAGTCTGCATTTCAAGCTGTTTGTTCTTGCATAGATTTTCTTATCCTGTTTTTCCCTAGCCTCACGCTGCTTTTTCTCTCCACTACAGTCCTGTCTGCTCTGACTCAGGTACCTGTCTCCAGTCCCGTCTGCTCTGACTCAGGTACCTGTCTCCAGTCCCGTCTGCTCTGACTCAGGTACCTGTCTCCAGTCCCGTCTGCTCTGACTCAGGTACCTGTCTCCAGTCCCATCTGCTCTGACTCAGGTACCTGTCTCCAGTCCCGTCTGCTCTGACTCAGGTACCTGTCTCCAGTCCCGTCTGCTCTGACTCAGGTACCTGTCTCCAGTCCCGTCTGCTCTGACTCAGGTACCTGTCTCCAGTCCCGTCTGCTCTGACTCTGGTACCTGTCTCCAGTCCCGTCTGCTCTGACTCAGGTACCTGTCTCCAGTCCCGTCTGCTCTGACTCAGGTACCTGTCTCCAGTCCCGTCTGCTCTGACTCAGGTACCTGTCTCCAGTCCCGTCTGCTCTGACTCAGGTACCTGTCTCCAGTCCCGTCTGCTCTGACTCTGGTACCTGTCTCCAGTCCCGTCTGCTCTGACTCAGGTACCTGTCTCCAGTCCCGTCTGCTCTGACTCAGGTACCTGTCTCCAGTCCCTGTCTGCTCTGACTCAGGTACCTGTCTCCAGTCCCGTCTGCTCTGACTCAGGTACCTGTCTCCAGTCCCGTCTGCTCTGACTCAGGTACCTGTCTCCAGTCCCGTCTGCTCTGACTCAGGTACCTGTCTCCAGTCCCGTCTGCTCTGACTCAGGTACCTGTCTCCAGTCCCGTCTGCTCTGACTCAGGTACCTGTCTCCAGTCCCGTCTGCTCTGACTCAGGTACCTGTCTCCAGTCCCGTCTGCTCTGACTCAGGTACCTGTCTCCAGTCCTGTCTGCTCTGACTCAGGTACCTGTCTCCAGTCCCGTCTGCTCTGACTCAGGTACCTGTCTCCAGTCCCGTCTGCTCTGACTCAGGTACCTGTCTCCAGTCCCGTCTGCTCTGACTCAGGTACCTGTCTCCAGTCCCTCGTCTTCTCAGTCCTGCTTCCCTGCTCTGACTCCCTGCTCTACTGCTTCAATGTATTCCGCTCCAGACCTGCTTCCACAGATCCTAATCTCCTTGCCCCCCCAGGCTCAACCGTAAGGCTCTCCAGAGGGTAGTGAGGTCTGCACAACGCATCACCAGGGGAAAACTACCTGACCCTCTAGGACACCTACACCACCCGATGTCACAGGAAGGCCATAAAGATCATCAAGGACAACAACCACCCGAGCAACTGCCTGTTCACCCCGCTATCATCCAGAAGGCGAGGTCAGTACAGGTGCATCAAAGCTGGGACAAGAGAGAATGAAAAACAGCTTCTATCTCAAGGCCATCAGGCTGTTAAACAGCCACCACTAACATTGAGTGGCTGCTGCCAACACACTGACTCAACTCCAGCCACTTTAATAATGGGAATTGATGGAAATTGATGTAAAATATATCACTAGCCACTTTAAACAATGCTACTTAATATAATGTTTACATACCCTACATTATTCATCTCATATGTATATACTGTACTCTACCATCTACTGCATCTTTATGTAATATGTGTATCACTAGCCACTTTAAACTATGCCACTTTGTTTACATACCCTACATTACTCATCTCATATGTATATACTGTACTCTATACCATCTACTGCATCTTGCCTATGACGTTCTGTACCATCACTCATTCACATATCCTTATGTACATATTCTTTATCCCTTTACACTTGTGTGTATAAGGTAGTAGTTTTGGAGTTGTTAGGTTAGATTACTCGTTGGTTATTACTGCATTGTCGGAACTCGAAGCACAAGCATTTCGCTACACTCGCATTAACATCTGCTAACCATGTGTATGTGACAAATAAAATGGATTTGATTAGTATATAACGTTATAATATCACCTCTCCAATGGAAGTGGGGGTAGCTCCTATCAGCTGTTGTAGAGCGAGGATGTCACGGTTGGGGCCGATGATGAGAGACGTGCCTGTATCAATGATGGCCTGACAGCCGCGGGGACAGAAATTCAAGGCTCCCTGGACCTGTATACTGCAGTGGAGGAAAACACGTATTCAGAACTACAGGGAGATGACCTTTTTACAAGAATTCAACCTCTAATTCGGCTGCCATTTTGGTTTACTAGGATGCAGCAACAAGATGAGACGAAAGGGTATTTTCTGACCAGCATCCCATTGACTTCCTAACTAGCCAAAACCTGCCCTAACCAAACCCTTAACCCTGACCCTAACCTTAACCAAACCCTTAACCCTGACCCTAACCTTAACCAAACCCTTAACCCTGACCCTAACCTTAACCAAACCCTTAACCCTGACCCTAACCTTAACCAAACCCTTAACCCTGACCCTAACCTTAACCAAACCCTTAACCCTGACCCTAACCTTAACCAAACCCTTAACCCTGACCCTAACCTTAACCAAACCCTTAACCCTGACCCTAACCCTTAACCCTGACCCTAACCTTAACCTGACCCTAACCCTAACCTAACCCTTAACCTAACCCTTAACCCTAACCTTAACCAAACCCTTAACCCTGACCCTAACCTTAACCAAACCCTTAACCCTGACCCTAACCTTAACCAAACCCTTAACCCTGACCCTAACCTTAACCTTTACCCTGACCCTAACCTTCTTTTAACCAATTCTGAAATGTATTATTGGTTTGTACCCACGTCCCCTTAGTTTTCCCCCACAGCATCACAATTGAAATCGGGGACAATTGCACCATTTCCCCACTAGATGACCTAACAGCACAATATTCTCCTTTTTCTCAGTCATATCAAGTGATCAAACAGCTGCCTCACTCTTGTGGGCAGCCCTACTACTAACTGTGGATATGTCCCCTGGTTTGACAGAGGGACAACATGATATGAGTTATCTTGGTTCTGACCCAGTTTGACCAAGGGACAACATGATGAGTTATCCTGGTTCTGACCCAGTTTGACAGAGGGACAATATGATATTAGTTATCCTGGTTCTGACCCAGTTTGACCGAGGGACAACATGATATGAGTTATTCTAGTTCTGACCCAGTTTGACCGAGGGACAACATGATATGAGTTATTCTAGTTCTGACCCAGTTTGACAGAGGGACAACATGATATGAGTTATTCTAGTTCTGACCCAGTTTGACAGAGGGACAACATGATATGAGTTATCCTAGTTCTGACCTGGACATCTTGATCTGCCAGTAGCTCTTCAGGGTAACAGGGTTCCAGCTGATGGGTCCACTGTAGAGCGCCTCGTCAATCCCTCCTAGCAGCAACTCTCCCTCTGGGTCCCTCGGCATCTTACTCCTGGAAGCAGAAGCAATCAAATTACGATGGGAAAATGGATCAATTCTACTCCTCTAGATCAGTAGGGGAGAATGGGATTAGTCGAGACACACTTGTTTCAAGGAAACCATAGACAAAATGTAGTTAAAATATATATATATATATACACACTGCTCAAAAAAAATAAAGGGAACACTGAAACAACACAATGTAACTCCAAGTCAATCACACTTCTGTGAAATCAAACTGTCCACTTAGGAAGCAACACTGATTGACAATAAATGTCACATGCTGTTGTGCAAATGGAATAGACAACAGGTGGAACGTATTGGCAATTAGCAAGACTCCCCCAATAAAGGAGTGGTTCTGCAGGTGGGGACCACAGACCACTTCTCAGTTCCTATGCTTCCTGGCTGATGTTTTGGTCACTTTTGAATGCTGGCGGTGCTTTCACTCTAGCGGTAGCATGAGACGGAGTCTACAACCCACATAAGTGGCTCAGGTAGTGCAGCTCATCCAGGATGGGACATCAATGCGAGCTGTGGCAAGAAGGTTTTCTGTGTCTGTCAGCGTAGTGTCCAGAGCATGAAGGCGCTACCAGGAGACAGGCCAGTACATCAGGAGACGTGGAGGAGGCCGTAGGAGGGCAACAACCCAGTAGCAGGACCGCTACCTGTGCCTTTGTGCAAGGAGGAGCAGGAGGAGCACTGCCAGAGCCCTGCAAAATGACCTCCAGCAGGCCACAAATGTGCATGTGTCTGCTCAAACAGAAACAGACTCCATCAGGGTGGTATGAGGGCCCGACGTCCACAGGTGGGGGTAGTGCTTACAGCCCAACACCGTGCAGGATGTTTGGCATTTGCCAGAGAACACCAAGATTGGCAAATTCACCACTGGCGCCCTGTGCTCTTCACAGATGAAAGCAGGTTCACACTGAGCACATGTGACAGACGTGACAGAGTCTGGAGACGCCGTGGAGAACGTTCTGCTGCCTGCAACATCCTCCAGCATGACCGGTTCGGCGGTGGGTCAGTCATGGTGTGGGGTGGCATTTCTTTGGGGGGCCGCACAGCCCTCCATGTGCTCGCGAGAGGTAGCCTGACTGCCATTAGGTACTGAGATGAGATCCTCAGACTCCTTGTGAGACCATATGCTGGTGCGGTTGGCCCTGGGTTCCTCCTAATGCAAGACAATGCTAGACCTCATGTGGCTGGAGTGTGTCAGCAAGGCATTGATGCTATGGACTGGCCCGCCCGTTCCCCAGACCTGAATCCAATTGAGCACATCTGGGACATCATGTCTCGCTCCATCCACCAACGCCACGTTGCACCACAGACTGTCCAGGAGCATGCCCAGGCGTTGTAGGGAGGTCATACAGGCACGTGGAGGCCACACACACTACTGAGCCTCATTTTGACTTGTTTTAAAGACATTACATCAAAGTTGGATTAGCCTGTAGTGTGGTGTTCCACTTTAATTTTGATTGTGACTACAAATCCAGAGCTCCATGGGTTGATAAATTTGATTTCCATTGATAATTTTTGTGTGATTTTGTTGTCAGCACATTCAACTATGTAAAGAAAAAAGTATTTAATAAGAATATTGAATTCATTCAGATCTAGATGTGTTATTTTAGTGTTCCCTTTATTTTTTTGAGCAGTGTATATATATATATTTTTATTTTATTTATTTTATCCCTTTTTTTAAAACCAATTTTGTGGTATCCAATTGTTTTTAGTAGTTACTATCTTGTCTCATCGCTACAACTCCCGTACAGGTACGGGAGAGACGAAGGTTGAAAGTCACGCGTCCTCCGATACACCACCCAACCAAGCCGCACTGCTTCTTAACACAGTGCGCATCCAACCCAGAAACCAGCTGCACCAATGTGTCGGAGGAAACACCGTGCACCTGGAAACCTTGGTTAGCGCGCACTGCGCCCGGCCCGCCACAGGAGTCGCTGGTGCCCGATGAGACAAGGACACCCCTACCGGCCAAACCCACGCGTCGCCCCACAGACGTCCCGGTCGCGGCCGGTTACGACAGAGCCTGGGCCCGAACCCAGAGTCTCTGGTGAAGGAAGAAACCACATTGAAAAAGTGGCAAGCAAGTTAGGTCCAAAAAACTGTTTTCACAAAGTTTATTGTAGTAGAGGTTTCATAATGCTTGTTTCCAAACCAAAGTAGATCATTTTACGACTGTTCTATTCATTAGTTGGGGTCTACAAAAGCTTCAATATGAGGTCCTAAACCTGACATGAAAGTGCATCTTTGTAGATGTGTGGGCTAATATAGTCAAAATGTTTGCCTTGAGGTATGTTGAGCCAATGGCCATGGGGTAAGTTGAGCCAATGGCCATGGGGTAAATTGAGCCAATGGCCATGGAGTAAGTTGAGCCAATGGCCATGGGGTAAGTTGAGCCAATGGCCATGGGGTAAGTTGAGCCAATGGCCATGGGGTAAATTGAGCCAAGGGCAAGTTGAGCAAATGTAAGTGTTTTCTTCCCAGGCGTAATGCAAGGCATTATCACCAGTTTATGAGGTAACAACAGGGCCTGTGTTAAAATTACAAAGGGTTTGTTAGGTGTTAAACCTGTGTTAAAAGATGCTTAAAATGATTGAAAGACATACAAAAAAAGTGATTGTGTTGAATTGTGTTTAGCAGATAAAGTAAGACATGATTTTAAACATTTAAATCAATAGAGAAATTCGGCTTTACTTTCTTATTTGATTTATTTTTCCTTTATTTAACTAGGCAAGTCAGTTAAGAACTAATTCTTATTTTCAATGACTGCCTAGGAACAGTGGATTAACTGCCTTGCTCAGGGGCAGAACGACAGATTTGTACCTTGACTGCTCGGGAATTCGGTCCAACGCTCTAACCACTAGGCTACCTGCCGCCCCATAGTGGTTAAGGGTGTTTGCTTGAATCCCTGAGTCGAATAGGTGAAACATGTGTTGATGTGCCTTCAAGCAAAAGGCCCTTAACCCTAATCTGTAACTCACTCTGGATTAGAGTGTCTGTTTAATGACTGGATTAGAGTGTCTGTTTAATGACTGGATTAGAGTGTCTGTTTAATGACTGGATTAGAGTGTCTGTTTAATGACTGGATTAGAGTGTCTGTTTATTGACTGGATTAGAGTGTCTGTTTAATGACTGGATTAGAGTGTCTGTTTAATGACTGGATTAGAGTGTCTGTTTAATGACTGGATTAGAGTGTCTGTTTATTGACTGGATTAGAGTGTCTGTTTATTGACTAGATTAGAGTGTATGTTTATTGACTAGATTAGAGTGTATGTTTATTGACTAGATTAGAGTGTATGTTTATTGACTAGATTAGAGTGTATGTTTATTGACTGGATTAGAGTGTCTGTTTCATGACTGGATTAGAGGTTGTTCATTGACTGGATTAGAGTGTCTGTTTATTGACTAGATTAGAGTGTCTGTTTTATTGAGCGGATTAGTGTCTGTTTAATGACTGGATTAGAGTGTCTGTTTAATGACTGGATTAGAGTGTCTGTTTAATGACTAGATTAGAGTGTCTGTTTAATGACTAGATTAGAGTGTCTGTTTTATTGACTGGATTAGAGTGTCTGTTTTATTGACTGGATTAGTGTCTGTTTAATGACTGGATTAGAGTGTCTGTTTTATTGACTGGATTAGAGTGTCTGTTTAATGACTAGATTAGAGTGTCTGTTTAATGACTGGATTAGAGTGTCTGTTTAATGACTGGATTAGAGTGTCTGTTTATTGACTGGATTAGAGTGTCTGTTTATTGACTAGATTAGAGTGTATGTTTATTGACTAGATTAGAGTGTATGTTTATTGACTAGATTAGAGTGTATGTTTATTGACTAGATTAGAGTGTATGTTTATTGACTGGATTAGAGTGTCTGTTTCATGACTGGATTAGAGGTTGTTCATTGACTGGATTAGAGTGTCTGTTTATTGACTAGATTAGAGTGTCTGTTTTATTGAGCGGATTAGTGTCTGTTTAATGACTGGATTAGAGTGTCTGTTTAATGACTGGATTAGAGTGTCTGTTTAATGACTAGATTAGAGTGTCTGTTTGATGACTAGATTAGAGTGTCTGTTTTATTGACTGGATTAGAGTGTCTGTTTTATTGACTGGATTAGTGTCTGTTTAATGACTGGATTAGAGTGTCTGTTTTATTGACTGGATTAGAGTGTCTGTTTATTGACTGGATTAGATTGTCTGTTTAATGACTGGATTAGAGTGTCTGTTTATTGACTGTTTAATGACTAGATTAGAGTGTCTGTTTTATTGACTAGATTAGATTGTCTGTTTAATGACTAGATTAGAGTGTCTGTTTTATTGACTAGATTAGAGTGTCTGTTTTATTGACTGTTTAATGACTGGATTAGAGTGTCTGTTTATTGACTAGATTAGAGTGTCTGTTTTATTGACTAGATTAGAGTGTCTGTTTAATGACTGGATTAGAGTGTCTGTTTATTGACTAGATTAGAGTGTCTGTTTTATTGAGCTGGATTAGAGTGTCTGTTTTATTGACTGGATTAGAGTGTCTGTTTATTGACTGGATTAGATTGTCTGTTTAATGACTGGATTAGAGTGTCTGTTTATTGACTGTTTAATGACTAGATTAGAGTGTCTGTTTTATTGACTAGATTAGAGTGTCTGTTTATTGACTGTTTAATGACTAGATTAGAGTGTCTGTTTAATGACTGGATTAGATTGTCTGTTTAATGACTAGATTAGAGTGTCTGTTTTATTGACTAGATTAGAGTGTCTGTTTTATTGACTGTTTAATGACTGGATTAGAGTGTCTGTTTATTGACTAGATTAGAGTGTCTGTTTTATTGAGCTTAGTGTCTGTTTAATGACTGGATTAGAGTGTCTGTTTAATGACTGGATTAGAGTGTCTGTTTAATGACTAGATTAGAGTGTCTGTTTAATGACTAGATTAGAGTGTTTGTTTATTGACTGGATTAGAGGGTCTGGTTTATTGACTGGATTAGTGTCTGTTTATTGACTAGATTAGAGTGTCTGTTTTATTGACTGGATTAGTGTCTGTTTAATGACTAGATTAGAGTGTCTGTTTAATGACTGGATTAGAGTGTCTGTTTATTGACTGTTTAATGACTAGATTAGAGTGTCTGTTTAATGACTGGATTAGAGTGTCTGTTTATTGACTAGATTAGAGTGTCTGTTTTATTGACTGGATTAGAGTGTTTGTTTAATGACTGAACTGAAAAATGTACCCCTTGTGCCAAGAAACCACTTTTTCTGGACAAGCTATGTTTTCAAAACTGTAGTGTTACATTAATTCAGGTTATTTCCAGAGATACAAAACATCCTGAAATATATGTAGATATCTTTGGTCCTGGGTCGTATATTTACCTTCATCATCATCATCATCATCAATAACAACATCATGATGGGTAGACAGTCAGATATACTCTGTGATCCTGGGTCGTATATTTACCATCATCATCATCATCATCATCATCAATAACAACATCCTGATGGGTAGACAGTCAGATATACTCTGTGGTCCTGGGTAGTGTATTTACCATCATCATCATCATCATCAATAACAACATCCTGATGGGTAGACAGTCAGATATACTCTGTGGTCCTGGGTAGTGTATTTACCATCATCATCATCATCATCATCATCATCATCATCATCATCATCAATAACAACATCCTGATGGGTAGACAGTCAGATATACTCTGTGGTCCTGGGTCGTATATTTACCTTCATCATCATCATCAATAACAACATCATGATGGGTGGACAGTCAGATATACTCTGTGGTCCTGGGTAGTGTATTTACCATCATCATCATCATCATCATCATCATCATCATCATCATCAATAACAACATCATGATGGGTAGACAGTCAGATATACTCTGTGGTCCTGGGTAGTGTATTTACCATCATCATCATCATCATCAATAACAACATCATGATGGGTAGACAGTCAGATATACTCTGTGGTCCTGGGTAGTGTATTTACCATCATCATCATCATCATCATCATCATCATCATCATCATCATCATCAATAACAACATCATGATGGGTAGACAGTCAGATATACTCTGTGGTCCTGGGTAGTGTATTTACCATCATCATCATCATCATCATCAATAACAACATCATGATGGGTAGACAGTCAGATATACTCTGTGGTCCTGGGTAGTGTATTTACCATCATCATCATCATCATCAATAACAACATCATGATGGGTAGACAGTCAGATATACTCTGTGGTCCTGGGTAGTGTATTTACCATCATCATCATCATCACCAATAACAACATCATGATGGGTAGACAGTCAGATATACTCTGTGGTCCTGGGTAGTGTATTTACCATCATCATCATCATCATCATCACCAATAACAACATCATGATGGGTAGACAGTCAGATATACTCTGTGGTCCTGGGTAGTGTATTTACCATCATCATCATCACATCAATAACAACATCATGATGGGTAGACAGTCAGATATACTCTGTGGTCCTGGGTAGTGTATTTACCATCATCATCATCATCATCAATAACAACATCATGATGGGTAGACAGTCAGATATACTCTGTGGTCCTGGGTAGTGTATTTACCATCATCATCATCATCATCAATAACAACATCCTGATGGGTAGACAGTCAGATATACTCTGTGGTCCTGGGTAGTGTATTTACCATCATCATCATCATCATCATCATCAATAACAACATCATGATGGGTAGACAGTCAGATATACTCTGTGGTCCTGGGTAGTGTATATGTGTTCTGTACCTACTTGCTGAGGTAGAAGGAGAAGATGGGTTGGTCCACAGACTTCTGGTTCATGATGCTGTCGAAAACGGGCGTCCCCAGTTCCTCAGCCAGGGAGGGGTACCCCAAGCCCAGCACCCCGTCAAACTTAGCCATGACAAAAACAAAACCTGGCTCGTACACCGACTCTCCGAACTCCTGGTTTTTCACCGTCAACGGGCCAATCTGGAAACCACA
>NW_026287969.1:60000-84711 GCF_023373465.1 Oncorhynchus keta | reverse complement strand
CAGTCACCATATTGGGCTACAGCTACCCATACTCCAGTCACCATATTGGGCGACAGCTACCCATACTCCAGTCACCATACTGGGGGACAGCTACCCATACTCCAGTCACCATATTGGGGGACAGCTACCCATACTCCAGTCACCATACTGGGGGACAGCTACCCATACTCCAGTCACCATATTGGCCTACAGCTACCCATACTCCAGTCACCATACTGGGCTACAGCTACCCATACTCCAGTCACCATATTGGCCTACAGCTACCCATACTCCAGTCACCATATTGGCCTACAGCTACCCATACTCCAGTCACCATACTGGGGGACAGCTACCCATACTCCAGTCACCATACTGGGGGACAGCTACCCATACTCCAGTCACCATACTGGGGGACAGCTACCCATACTCCAGTCACCATACTGGGGGACAGCTACCCATACTCCAGTCACCATACTGGGGGACAGCTACCCATACTCCAGTCACCATATTGGGCTGCAGCTACCCATACTCCAGTCACCATACTGGCCTACAGCTACCCATACTCCAGTCACCATACTGGGGGACAGCTACCCATACTCCAGTCACCATACTGGGGACAGCTACCCATACTCCAGTCACCATACTGGGGGACAGCGACCCATACTCCAGTCACCATACTGGGGGACAGCTACCCATACTCCAGTCACCATACTGGGGGACAGCTACCCATACTCCAGTCACCATACTGGGGGACAGCGACCCATACTCCAGTCACCATATTGGGGGACAGCTACCCATACTACAGTCACCATACTGGGGGACAGCTACCCATACTCCAGTCACCATATTGGGCTGCAGCTACCCATACTCCAGTCACCATACTGGGGGACAGCTACCCATACTCCAGTCACCATACTGGGGGACAGCTACCCATACTCCAGTCACCATACTGGGGGACAGCTACCCATACTCCAGTCACCATACTGGGGGACAGCTACCCATACTCCAGTCACCATACTGGGGGACAGCTACCCATACTCCAGTCACCATATTGGGCTGCAGCTACCCATACTCCAGTCACCATACTGGGGGACAGCTACCCATACTCCAGTCACCATACTGGGCGACAGCTACCCATACTCCAGTCACCATACTGGGGGACAGCTACCCATACTCCAGTCACCATACTGGGGGACAGCTACCCATACTCCAGTCACCATATTGGGGGACAGCTACCCATACTCCAGTCACCATACTGGCGTACAGCTACCCATACTCCAGTCACCATACTGGGGGACAGCTACCCATACTCCAGTCACCATACTGGGGGACAGCTACCCATACTCCAGTCACCATACTGGGGGACAGCTACCCATACTCCAGTCACCATTTTGGGGGCACAGCTACCCATACTCCAGTCACCATACTGGGGGACAGCTACCCATACTCCAGTCACCATACTGGGGGACAGCTACCCATACTCCAGTCACCATACTGGGGGACAGCTACCCATACTCCAGTCACCATACTGGGGGACAGCTACCCATACTCCAGTCACCATATTGGGGGACAGCTACCCATACTCCAGTCACCATACTGGGGGACAGCTACCCATACTCCAGTCACCATACTGGGGGACAGCTACCCATACTCCAGTCACCATACTGGGGGACAGCTACCCATACTCCAGTCACCATTTTGGGGGCACAGCTACCCATACTCCAGTCACCATACTGGGGGACAGCTACCCATACTCCAGTCACCATATTGGGGGACAGCTACCCATACTCCAGTCACCATATTGGGGGACAGCTACCCATACTCCAGTCACCATACTGGGGGACAGCTACCCATACTCCAGTCACCATACTGGGGGACAGCTACCCATACTCCAGTCACCATATTGGGCTACAGCTACCCATACTCCAGTCACCATACTGGGGGACAGCTACCCATACTCCAGTCACCATATTGGGGGACAGCTACCCATACTCCAGTCACCATACTGGGGGACAGCTACCCATACTCCAGTCACCATATTGCACTGCAGCTACCCATACTCCAGTCACCATACTGGGGGACAGCTACCCATACTCCAGTCACCATACTGGGCTACAGCTACCCATACTCCAGTCACCATACTGGGGGACAGCTACCCATACTCCAGTCACCATACTGGGCTGCAGCTACCCATACTCCAGTCACCATACTGGGGGACAGCAACCCATACTCCAGTCACCATATTGGGCCGCAGCTACCCATACTCCAGTCACCATACTGGGGGACAGCTACCCATACTCCAGTCACCATACTGGGGGACAGCTACCCAAACTCCAGTCACCATACTGGGGGACAGCTACCCACTTAGTCACCATACTGGGGGACAGCCACCCATACTACAGTCACCATTTTGGGGGCACAGCTACCCATACTCCAGTCACCATACTGGGGACAGCTACCCATACCCAGTCACCATATTGGGCAGCTACCCATACTCCAGTCACCATATTGGGGGACAGCTACCCATACTCCAGTCACCATACTGGGGGACAGCTACCCATACTCCAGTCACCATACTGGGGACAGCTACCCATACTACAGTCACCATATTGGTCTACAGCTACCCATACTCCAGTCACCATACTGGGGGACAGCTACCCATACTCCAGTCACCATATTAGGGGACAGCTACCCATACTCCAGTCACCATACTGGGGGACAGCTACCCATACTCCAGTCACCATATTGCACTGCAGCTACCCATACTCCAGTCACCATACTGGGGACAGCTACCCATACTCCAGTCACCATACTGGGCTACAGCTACCCATACTCCAGTCACCATACTGGGGGACAGCAACCCATACTACAGTCACCATATTGGGCTGCAGCTACCCATACTCCAGTCACCATACTGGGGGACAGCAACCCATACTCCAGTCACCATACTGGGCCGCAGCTACCCATACTCCAGTCACCATACTGGGGGACAGCAACCCATACTACAGTCACCATATTGGGGGACAGCGACCCATACTCCAGTCACCATATTGGCCTACAGCTACACATACTCCAGTCACCATATTGGCCTACAGCTACCCATACTCCAGTCACCATATTGGTCTACAGCTACCCATACTCCAGTCACAATATTGGGGGCACAGCTACCCATACTCCAGTCACCATATTGGTCTACAGCTACACATACTCAGTCACCATATTGGGGGCACAGCTACCCACACTCCAGTCACTATATTGGCCTACAGCTACCCATACTCCAGTCACCATATTGGGCTGCAGCTACCCATACTCCAGTCACTATATTGGGCTGCAGCTACCCATACTCCAGTCACTATATTGGCCTACAGCTACCCATACTCCAGTCACTATATTGGGCTGCAGCTACCCATACTCCAGTCACTATATTGGCCTACAGCTACCCATACTCCAGTCACCATATTGGCCTACAGCTACACATACTCCAGTCACCATATTGGGCTACAGCTACACATACTCCAGTCACCATATTGGGCTGCAGCGCCCATACTCCAGTCACCATACTGGGGGACAGCTACCCATACTCAGTCACCATACTGGGGGACAGCTACCCATACTCCAGTCACCATACTGGCCTACAGCTACCCATACTCCAGTCACCATACTGGGGACAGCTACCCATACTCCAGTCACCATACTGGGGGACAGCTACCCATACTCCAGTCACCATACTGGGGGACAGCTACCCATACTCCAATCACCATACTGGCCTAGCTACCCATACTCCAGTCACCATACTGGGGGACAGCTACCCATACTCCAGTCACCATACTGGGGGACAGCTACCCATACTCCAGTCACCATACTGGGGGACAGCTACCCATACTCCAATCACCATACTGGCCTACAGCTACCCATACTCCAGTCACCATACTGGGGGACAGCTACCCATACTCCAGTCACCATACTGGGGGACAGCTACCCATACTCCAGTCACCATACTGGGGGACAGCTACCCATACTCCAGTCACCATACTGGGGGACAGCTACCCATACTCCAGTCAACATACTGGGGGACAGCTACCCATACTCCAGTCACCATACTGGGGGACAGCTACCCATACTCTAATCACCATACTGGCCTACAGCTACCCATACTCCAGTCACCATTTTGGGGGCACAGCTACCCATACTCCAGTCACCATATTGGTCTACAGCTACCCATACTCCAGTCACCATACTGGGGGACAGCTACCCATACTCCAGTCACCATATTGGTCTACAGCTACCCATACTCCAGTCACCATACTGGGGGACAGCTACCCATACTCCAGTCACCATATTGGGGGACAGCTACCCATACTCCAGTCACCATATTGGTCTACAGCTACCCATACTCCAGTCACCATACTGGGGGACAGCTACCCATACTCCAGTCACCATACTGGCCTACAGCTACCCATACTCCAGTCACCATATTGGGGGACAGCTACCCATACTCCAGTCACCATACTGGGGGACAGCTACCCATACTCCAGTCACCATACTGGGCTACAGCTACCCATACTCCAGTCACCATATTGGGCTGCAGCACCATACCCAGTCACCATACTGGGGGACAGCAACCCATACTCCAGTCACCATACTGGGGGACAGCTACCCATACTCAGTCACCATATTGGGCTGCAGCTACCCATACTCCAGTCACCATACTGGGCTACAGCTACCCATACTCCAGTCACCACACTGGGCGACAGCTACCCATACTCCAGTCACTATATTGGCCTACAGCTACCCATACTCCAGTCACCATTTTGGGGGCACAGCTACCCATACTCCAGTCACCATACTGGGGGACAGCTACCCATACTCCAGTCACCATATTGGGGGACAGCTACCCATACTCCAGTCACCATATTGGTCTACAGCTACCCATACTCCAGTCACCATATTGGCCTACAGCTACCCATACTCCAGTCACCATACTGGCCTACAGCTACCCATACTCCAGTCACCACACTGGGCGACAGCTACCCATACTCCAGTCACTATATTGGCCTACAGCTACCCATACTCCAGTCACCATTTTGGGGGCACAGCTACCCATACTCCAGTCACCATACTGGGGGACAGCTACCCATACTCCAGTCACCATAGTGGGGACAGCTACCCATACTCCAGTCACCATATTAGGGGACAGCTACCCATACTCCAGTCACCATACTGGGGGACAGCTACCCATACTCCAGTCACCATATTGCACTGCAGCTACCCATACTCCAGTCACCATAATGGTCTACAGCTACCCATACTCCAGTCACCATACTGGGCTACAGCTACCCATACTCCAGTCACCATACTGGGGGACAGCAACCCATACTACAGTCACCATATTGGGCTGCAGCTACCCATACTCCAGTCACCATACTGGGGGACAGCAACCCATACTCCAGTCACCATACTGGGCCGCAGCTACCCATACTCCAGTCACCATACTGGGGGACAGCAACCCATACTACAGTCACCATATTGAGCTGCAGCTACCCATACTCCAGTCACCATACTGGGCTACAGCTACCCATACTCCAGTCACTATATTGGGCTACAGCTACCCATACTCCAGTCACTATATTGGCCTACAGCTACCCATACTCCAGTCACCATACTGGGGGACAGCAACCCATACTACAGTCACCATATTGGGCTGCAGCTACCATACTCCAGTCACCATACTGGGGGACAGCAACCCATACTCCAGTCACCATACTGGGCCGCAGCTACCCATACTCCAGTCACCATACTGGGCTACAGCTACCCATACTCCAGTCACCATACTGGGGGACAGCAACCCATACTACAGTCACCATATTGGGCTGCAGTTACCCATACTCCAGTCACCATACTGGGCTACAGCTACCCATACTCCAGTCACCATATTGGGCTACAGCTACCCATACTCCAGTCACTATATTGGCCTACAGCTACCCATACTCCAGTCACCATACTGGGGGACAGCAACCCATACTACAGTCACCATATTGGGCTGCAGCTACCCATACTCCAGTCACCATACTGGGGGACAGCAACCCATACTCCAGTCACCATACTGGGCCGCAGCTACCCATACTCCAGTCACCATACTGGGGGACAGCAACCCATACTACAGTCACCATATTGGGCTGCAGTTACCCATACTCCAGTCACCATACTGGGCTACAGCTACCCATACTCCAGTCACCATATTGGGCTACAGCTACCCATATCAGTCACCATATTGGCCTGCAGCTACCCATACTCCAGTCACCATATTGGGCTGCAGCTACCCATACTCCAGTCACTATATTGGCCTACAGCTACCCATACTCCAGTCACAATATTGGGGCACAGCTACCCATACTCCAGTCACCATATTGGTCTACAGCTACACATACTCAGTCACCATACTGGGGACAGCTACCCATACTCCAGTCACTATATTGGGCTGCAGCTACCCATACTCCAGTCACTATATTGGCCTACAGCTACCCATACTCCAGTCACCATATTGGGCTACAGCTACCCATACTCCAGTCACCATATTGGGGGACAGCGACCCATACTCCAGTCACCATACTGGGGGACAGCTACCCATACTCCAGTCACCATACTGGGCTACAGCTACCCATACTCCAGTCACCATATTGGGCTGCAGCTACCCATACTCCAGTCACCATACTGGGGGACAGCTACCCATACTACAGTCACCATACTGGGGGACAGCAACCCATACTCCAGTCACCATATTGGGCTGCAGCTACCCATACTCCAGTCACCATACTGGGGGACAGCTACCCATACTCCAGTCACCATACTGGGGACAGCTACCCATACTCCAGTCACCATACTGGGGGACAGCTACCCATACTACAGTCACCATACTGGGGACAGCAACCCATACTCCAGTCACCATATTGGGCTGCAGCTACCCATACTCCAGTCACCATACTGGGGGACAGCGACCCATACTCAGTCACCATATTGGGGGACAGCTACCCATACTCCAGTCACCATACTGGGGGACAGCTACCCATACTCCAGTCACCATATTGGGGGACAGCTACCCATACTCCAGTCACCATATTGGGGGACAGCTACCCATACTCCAGTCACCATACTGGGGGACAGCTACCCATACTCCAGTCACCATACTGGGGGACAGCTACCCATACTCCAGTCACCATACTGGGGGACAGCTACCCATACTCCAGTCACCATACTGGGGGACAGCTACCCATACTCCAATCACCATACTGGCCTACAGCTACCCATACTCCAGTCACCACACTGGGTGACAGCTACCCATACTCCAGTCACTATATTGGCCTACAGCTACCCATACTCCAGTCACCATTTTGGGGGCACAGCTACCCATACTCCAGTCACCATACTGGGGGACAGCTACCCATACTCCAGTCACCATATTGGGGGACAGCTACCCATACTCCAGTCACCATACTGGGGGACAGCTACCCACACTCCAGTCACTATATTGGCCTACAGCTACCCATACTCCAGTCACCATATTGGCCTACAGCTACCCATACTCCAGTCACCATATTGGTCTACAGCTACCCATTCTCCAGTCACCATATTGGCCTACAGCTACCCATACTCAGTCACTATATTGGCCTACAGCTACCCATACTCCAGTCACCATATTGGGCTACAGCTACCCATACTCCAGTCACCATATTGGCCTGCAGCTACCCATACTCCAGTCACCATATTGGGGGAAAGCAACCCATTCTCCAGTCACCATATTGGGCTGCAGCTACCCATACTCCAGTCACCATATTGGCCTACAGCTACCCATACTCCAGTCACCATATTGGCCTACAGCTACCCATACTCCAGTCACCATATTGGCCTACAGCTACCCATACTCCAGTCACCATATTGGCCTACAGCTACCCATACCAGTCACCATATTGGCCTACAGCTACCCATACTCCAGTCACCATATTGGCCTACAGCTACCCATACTCCAGTCACTATATTGGCCTACAGCTACCCATACTCCAGTCACCATATTGGCCTACAGCTACCCATACTCCAGTCACCATATTGGCCTACAGCTACCCATACTCCAGTCACCATATTGGCCTACAGCTACCCATACTCCAGTCACCATATTGGGGGACAGCGACCCATACTCAGTCACCATATTGGGGACAGCTACCCATACTCCAGTCACCATACTGGGGGACAGCGACCCATACTCCAGTCACCATATTGGTCTACAGCTACCCATACTCCAGTCACCATATTGGGGGACAGCTACCCATACTCCAGTCACCATACTGGGCTACAGCTACCCATACTCCAGTCACCATATTGGGCTGCAGCTACCCATACTTCAGTTACCATATTGGCCTACAGCTACCCATACTCCAGTCACCATATTGGGGGACAGCGACCCATACTCCAGTCACCATAGTGGGGACAGCGACCCATACTCCAGTCACCATATTGGGCTGCAGCTACCCATACTCCAGTCACCATATTGGCCTACAGCTACCCATACTCCAGTCACCATATTGGGGGACAGCGACCCATACTCCAGTCACCATAGTGGGGACAGCGACCCATACTCCAGTCACCATATTGGGCTGCAGCTACACATACTCCAGTCACCATATTGGCCTACAGCTACCCATACTCCAGTCACCATAGTGGGGACAGCTACCCATACTCCAGTCACCATATTGGGCTGCAGCTACCCATACTCCAGTCACCATACTGGGGGACAGCTACCCATACTCCAGTCACCATACTGGGGGACAGCTACCCATACTCCAGTCACCATACTGGGGACAGCTACCCATACTCCAGTCACCGTAGTGGGGACAGCTACCCATACTCCAGTCACCATATTGGGGGACAGCGACCCATACTCCAGTCACCATATTGGGGGACAGCTACCCATACTCCAGTCACCATATTGGGGGACAGCTACCCATACTCCAGTCACCATAGTGGGGACAGCTACCCATACTCCAGTCACCATAGTGGGGACAGCTACCCATACTCCAGTCACCATAGTGGGGACAGCTACCCATACTCCAGTCACCATACTGGGGGACATCTACCCATACTCCAGTCACCATAGTGGGGACAGCTACCCATACTCCAATCACCATACTGGGGGACAGCTACCCATACTCCAGTCACCATACTGGGGGACAGCTACCCATACTCCAGTCACCATACTGGGGGACAGCTACCCATACTCCAGTCACCATACTGGCCTACAGCTACCCATACTCCAGTCACCATAGTGGGGGACAGCTACCCATACTCAAGTCACCATACTGGGGGACAGCTACCCATACTCAAGTCACCATACTGGGGGACAGCTACCCATACTCAGTCACCATACTGGGGGACAGCTACCCATACTCCAGTCACCATACTGGGGGACAGCTACCCATACTCCAGTCACCATACTGGGGGACAGCTACCCATACTCCAGTCACCATACTGGGGGACAGCTACCCATACTCCAGTCACCATACTGGGGGACAGCTACCCATACTCCAGTCACCATACTGGGGGACAGCTACCCATACTCCAGTCACCATACTGGGGGACAGCTACCCATACTCCAGTCACCATACTGGGGGACAGCTACCCATACTCCAGTCACCATACTGGGGGACAGCTACCCATACTCCAGTCACCATACTGGGGGACAGCTACCCATACTCCAGTCACCATACTGGGGGACAGCTACCCATACTCCAGTCACCATAGTGGGGGACAGCTACCCATACTCCAGTCACCATACTGAGGGACAGCTACCCATACTCCAGTCACCATACTGGGGGACAGCGACCCATACTCCAGTCACCATACTGGGGACAGCTACCCATACTCCAGTCACCATACTGGGGACAGCTACCCATACTCCAGTCACCATACTGGGGGACAGCGACCCATACTCCAGTCACCATACTGGGGGACAGCGACCCATACTCCAGTCACCATATTGGGGGACAGCTACCCATACTCCAGTCACCATACTGGGGGACAGCTACCCATACTCCAGTCACCATACTGGGGGACAGCTACCCATACTCCAGTCACCATAGTGGGGACAGCGACCCATACTCCAGTCACCATAGTGGGGACAGCTACCCATACTCCAGTCACCATACTGGGGGACATCTACCCATACTCCAGTCACCATAGTGGGGACAGCTACCCATACTCTAGTCACCATACTGGGGGACAGCTACCCATACTCCAGTCACCATACTGGGGGACAGCTACCCATACTCTCATATACTGTGGTTGTCTACACCGTGGTAGTCTATACTGTGGCAGTCTGTACCGTGATACTGTGGTAGTCTATGCCATGGCAGTCGATACTGGGGTTGTCTACACCGTGGTAGTCTATACTGTGGCAGTCTGTACCATGGTACTGTGGTAGTCTATGCCGTGGTAGTCTATACTGTGGTTGTCTACATCGTGATAGTCTATACTGTGGCAGTCTGTACCGTGATACTGTGGTAGTCTATGCCGTGGTAGTCTATACTGTGTTTGTCTACATCGTGGTAGTCTATACTGTGGCAGTCTGTACCATGGTACTGTGGTTGTCTACATCGTGGTAGTCTATACTGTGGTAGTCTATACCGTGGTAGTCTATACTGTTTTAATCTATACCGTGGTAGTCTATACCTTGGTAGTCTATACTGTTTTAATCTATACCATGGTAGTTTATACTGTTTTAATCTATACCGTGGTAGTCTATACTGTTTTAATCTATACCATGGTAGTCTATGCCATGGTAGTCTGTACTATGGTAGTCTAAGCTGTGGCAGTCTGTACCATGGTACTGTGGTAGTCTATGCCGTGGTAGTCTATACTGTGGTTGTCTACATCGTGGTAGTCTATACTTTTTTAATCTATACCGTGGTAGTCTATACCTTGGTAGTCTATACTGTTTTAATCTATACCATGGTAGTCTATACTGTTTTAATCTATACCGTGGTAGTCTATACTGTTTTAATCTATACCATGGTAGTCTATGCCGTGGTAGTCTGTACTATGGTAGTCTAAACTGTGGTAGTCTGTACTATGGTAGTCTAAGCTGTGGTAGTCTGTACTATGGTAGTCTATACTGTGGTAGTCTATACTGTGGTAGTCTATGCTGTGGTAGTCTGTACTATGGTAGTCTAAGCTGTGGTAGTCTGTACTATGGTAGTCTATACTGTGGTAGTCTATACTGTGGTAGTCTATGCTGTGGTAGTCTGTACTATGGTAGTCTATGCTGTGGTAGTCTGTACTATGGTAGTCTATACTGTGGTAGTCTATACTGTGGTAGTCTATACTGTGGTAGTCTGTACCATGGTAGTCTATACTGTGGTATTCTGTACCATGGTAGTCTATGCTGTGGTAGTCTGTACCATGGTAGTCTATACTGTGGTAGTCTGTACTATGGTAGTCTATACTGTGGTAGTCTATACTGTGGTAGTCTATACTGTGGTAGTCTGTATCATGGTCGTCTATACTTTGGTAGTCTGTACTATGGTAGTCTATACTGTGGTAGTCTGTATCATGGTAGTCTATACTCTGGTAGTCTATGCTGTGGTAGTCTGTACTGTGGTAGTCTATACTCTGGTAGTCTATGCTGTGGTAGTCTATGCTGTGGTAGTCTGTATCATGGTAGTCTATACTCTGGTAGTCTATGCTGTGGTAGTCTGTATCATGGTAGTCTATACTCTGGTAGTCTATGCTGTGGTAGTCTGTATCATGGTAGTCTATACTCTGGTAGTCTATACTGTGGTAGTCTATACTGTGGTAGTCTGTACCATGGTAGTCTATACTGTGGTATTCTGTACCATGGTAGTCTATGCTGTGGTAGTCTGTACCATGGTAGTCTATACTGTGGTAGTCTGTACTATGGTAGTCTATACTGTGGTAGTCTATACTGTGGTAGTCTGTACTATGGTAGTCTATACTGTGGTAGTCTATACTGTGGTAGTCTATACTGTGGTAGTCTGTATCATGGTCGTCTATACTTTGGTAGTCTGTACTATGGTAGTCTATACTGTGGTAGTCTGTATCATGGTAGTCTATACTCTGGTAGTCTATGCTGTGGTAGTCTGTATCATGGTAGTCTATACTCTGGTAGTCTATGCTGTGGTAGTCTGTATCATGGTAGTCTATACTCTGGTAGTCTATGCTGTGGTAGTCTATGCTGTGGTAGTCTGTATCATGGTAGTCTATACTCTGGTAGTCTATGCTGTGGTAGTCTGTATCATGGTAGTCTATACTCTGGTAGTCTATGCTGTGGTAGTCTGTACTGTGGTCGTCTGTATCATGGTAGTCTATACTATGGTAGTCTGTACTGTGGTAGTCTGTATCATGGTAGTCTATACTCTGGTAGTCCATGCTGTGGTAGTCTGTATCATGGTAGTCTATACTCTGGTAGTCTATGCTGTGGTAGTCTGTACTGTGGTAGTCTGTATCATGGTAGTCTATACTTTGGTAGTCTGTACTATGGTAGTCTGTACTGTGGTAGTCTGTATCATGGTAGTCTATACTCTGGTAGTCTATACTGTGGTAGTCTATACTGTGGTAGTCTGTACCATGGTAGTCTATACTGTGGTATTCTATACCATGGTAGTCTATGCTGTGGTAGTCTGTACCATGGTAGTCTATACTGTGGTAGTCTATACTGTGGTAGTCTGTACTATGGTAGTCTATACTGTGGTAGTCTATACTGTGGTAGTCTATACTGTGGTAGTCTGTATCATGGTCGTCTATACTTTGGTAGTCTGTACTATGGTAGTCTATACTGTGGTAGTCTGTATCATGGTAGTCTATACTCTGGTAGTCTATGCTGTGGTAGTCTGTATCATGGTAGTCTATACTCTGGTAGTCTATGCTGTGGTAGTCTGTATCATGGTAGTCTATACTCTGGTAGTCTATGCTGTGGTAGTCTATGCTGTGGTAGTCTGTATCATGGTAGTCTATACTCTGGTAGTCTATGCTGTGGTAGTCTGTATCATGGTAGTCTATACTCTGGTAGTCTATGCTGTGGTAGTCTGTACTGTGGTCGTCTGTATCATGGTAGTCTATACTATGGTAGTCTGTACTGTGGTAGTCTGTATCATGGTAGTCTATACTCTGGTAGTCCATGCTGTGGTAGTCTGTATCATGGTAGTCTATACTCTGGTAGTCTATGCTGTGGTAGTCTGTACTGTGGTAGTCTGTATCATGGTAGTCTATACTTTGGTAGTCTGTACTATGGTAGTCTGTACTGTGGTAGTCTGTATCATGGTAGTCTATACTCTGGTAGTCTATGCTGTGGTAGTCTGTACTGTGGTCGTCTGTATCATGGTAGTCTATACTATGGTAGTCTGTACTGTGGTAGTCTGTATCATGGTAGTCTATACTCTGGTAGTCCATGCTGTGGTAGTCTGTATCATGGTAGTCTATACTCTGGTAGTCTATGCTGTGGTAGTCTGTACTGTGGTAGTCTGTATCATGGTAGTCTATACTTTGGTAGTCTGTACTATGGTAGTCTGTACTGTGGTAGTCTGTATCATGGTAGTCTATACTCTGGTAGTCTATGCTGTGGTAGTCTGTACTGTGGTAGTCTGTACTATGGTAGTCTAGTAGGAGAGTGGATAAAAGTGTAGTAGGGTTAGTCTGTGTGATCTAACTGCCCACAATCCAAAGTTGATATGTGTATGAAAGTAATCAAACCAATTATTTTACTAAATTTAACTTTGACTGAGTATACCAAACAGTTGCTAATATTGAGTCACTGAAAATGTAATTTGCTAGTTTTGCTAAAGGTCTACTTCTCTATTCTCAGTCCTCTTGCAGCAGGCTGGAGAATAACAATTACCTATCTAACCCTGTGTGTGTGTGTGTGTGTGTGTGTGTGTGTGTGTGTGTGTGTGTGTGTGTGTGTGTGTGTGTGTGTGTGTGTGTGTGTGTGTGTGTGTGTGTGTGTGTGTGTCTTACGTAGAAACCCCACTTTGTCTCGCTCAGCTGTACTGTGTCCAGGAAGTGGTGCTGTCTGTCTCTCTCCTGTGTCCAGGAGGGGGTGCTGTCTGTCTCTCTCCTGTGTCCAGGAGGGGGTGCTGTCTGTCTCTCTCCTGTGTCCAGGAGGGGGTGCTGTCTGTCTCTCTACTGTGTCCAGGAGGGGGTGCTGTCTGTCTCTCTACTGTGTCCAGGAGGTGGTGCTGTCTGTCTCTCTCCTGTGTCCAGGAGGGGGTGCTGTCTGTCTCTCTCCTGTGTCCAGGAGGGGGTGCTGTCTGTCTCTCTCCTGTGTCCAGGAGGAGGTGCTGTCTGTCCCTCTCCTGTGTCCAGGAGGGGGTGCTGTCTGTCTCTCTCCTGTGTCCAGGAGGGGGTGCTGTCTGTCTCTCTCCTGTGTCCAGGAGGGGGTGCTGTCTGTCTCTCTCCTGTGTCCAGGAGGGGGTGCTGTCTGTCTCTCTCCTGTGTCCAGGAGGGGTGTGCTGTCTGTCTCTCTCCTGTGTCCAGGAGGGGGTGCTGTCTGTCTCTCTCCTGTGTCCAGGAGGGGGTGCTGTCTGTCTCTCTCCTGTGTCCATGAGGTGGTGGTGTTGTTAATATACAGGTCTGTCTTTTTAGTCACTAAGACACTGTCTCCCTGTCCTGCCAGACATACCCCACTAGATGGTGTGCAGTCTCTTTGCAGATACAGACACTGACAACTGTGTGTATGAACTTCATGTGTGAACATAGAACACATAGAGGTGTGTATAGAATGAAGAAGATCCTAGAGCTAGGTGATGTAGAATGGTATTGTAGAACAGAGTTTTCCAACCCTCTGCTTGGGCGCTCCCAGACAAAGAGAGCGTTTGAAAACCCTCTTGTAAAATATCATAGAGCTAGATTGTGTAGAATGGTATTGTAGAAAATCATAATGCTAGAGAGAGCTACACTAACCCTAATGTGGACTCTGGAGAGAAGGTTGTTTCTTTACGTTGAGACTCAGAACTCACCACCACACACACACTCACGCTCACACACACACACACACACACACACACTCTCACACACGCTCACACACACGCACGCACGCACGCGCGCACACACACACACACACACACACACACACTGGCTCATTCTTCGGTAAAGCACTTGGCCTCAGGGCTCTCTTTACCCTCTCTCTCTCTCTCTCTCTCTCTCTCTCTCTCTCTCTCTGTCTCTCTCTCTCTCTCTCTCTCTCTCTCTCTCTGTCTCTCTGTCTCTCTCTCTCTCTCTCTCTCTCTCTCTCTCTCTCTCTCTCTCTGTCTCTCTCTCTCTCTCTCTCTCTCTCTCTCTCTCTCTCTCTCTCTCTCTCTCTCTCTCTCTGTTCGCATTAGAACATGATGAATGTATTGCATGCATCTTCTTGTTCAGATGTGTCTATAATATTTCAACTAATTTAGGCCTATTTTCGAATCAATATTTATGTGAAAATAGTACAGTTTTCTGTAGGCTTTTATAGCATGACATACGGTGCATTCGGAAAGTATTCAGACCCCTTGACTTTCTCCACATTTTGTTACGTTACAGCCTTATTCTAAAATTGATTAAATAGTTATTTTCCCTCATCAATCTCCACGCAATACCACATAATGACAAAGTTTTAATATTTGTGAGCACATTTTTACAAAATAAAAACTGAAATATAACATTTACATGAGTATTCAGACTCAGTACTTTGTTGAAGCAACTTTGGCAGCGATTACAGCCTCGAGTCTTCATGGGTAGGACACTACAAGCTTGGTACACCTATATTTTGGGAGTTTCTCCCATTCTTCTCTGCGCAGACCTTGTCAAGTTGGATGGGGAGCGTTGCTGCACAGCTTTATAAGGTCTCTCCAGAGATGTTCGATCGGGTTCAAGTCCGGGCTCTGGCTGGGCCACTCAAGGACATTCAGAGACTTGTCCCGAAGCCACTCCTACGTTGTCTTGGCTGTGTGCTTAGGGTCGTTGACCTGTTGGAAGGTGAACCTTCACCCCAGTCTGAGGTCCTGAGTGCCCTGGAGTAGGTTTTCATCAAGGATCTCCCCTGTACTTTGCTCCGTTCATCTTTCCCTCGATCCTGCCTAGTCTCCTAGCCCCTGAAAAACATTCCCACAGCATGATGCTGCCACTGCGATGCTTCACCATAGGGATGGTATTGGCCAGGTGATGAGCGGTGTCTAGTTCCCTCCAGACGTGACGCTTGGCATTCAGGCCAGAGAGTTCAATCTTGCTTTCATCAGGCAATAAAAACTTGTTTTACATGGTCTGAGAGTCATTTTGGTGCCTTTTGGCAAACTCTAAGGTGTCTATCATGTGCCTTTTATTGAGGAGTGGCTTCCATCTGGCCACTCCACCATAAAAGCCTGATTGGTGGAGTGTTGGAGAAAAGGTTCTCCCATCTCCACAGAGGAACTCTGGAGCTCTGTCAGAGTGACTATGGGGTTCTTGGTCACCTCCCTGACCAAGGCACTTCTACCCCGATTTCTCAGTTTGGCCGGGCGGACAGCTCTGGAAGAGTCTTGGTGGTTCCAAACTTCTTCCATTTATGAATTATGGAGGCCACTGTATTCTTGAGGACCTTCAATGATGCAGACCTTCAATGATGCACTCCAACCAAGTTGAAGAAACATCTCAAGGATGATCAATGGAAAAAGGATGCACCATAGCTGAATTTTGACACTCATACCAAAGTGTCTGAATACTTGTGGAAATAAGGTATTTCAGTTCATTTTTAAGAAATATGCAAACATTTCTAAACCTGTTTTTGCTTTGTCATTATGGGGTATTGTGTGTCGACTGATGAGGATTTGCATTTATGTATTCCATTTTAGAATGGGGCTGTAATGTACCAACATGTGAATAAAGTCACGGAGAATGAACACTTTCTGAAGGCCCTGTATTTGCATATGACATGGTAGATTGTAATTATATGAAAATAAAAATGTTATTTTAAATGATCTGTATTTGAGATGGCCTATTTGAATTCTAAATAATGTTTGTTAAATACGATTTTTAAGTTAGCTCAGCTAGCACAAAGTTCTGAGAACTATGTTTCTTAGAGCTTGGTGAGAATGTGGTTGTCTTACACGGAACACAAACCTGTTGCGAGCGTGCGCCATCGTGTGCTATTGTGCATACATGTATTTTGTCCCCCCACACCAAATGCGACCACGACACACACGTTAAAATATCAAAACAAACTCTGAACCAATTACATTAATTTGGGAACCGTTAGAAAAGCATTAAACATTTATGCCAATTTAGCTAGCTAGCTTGCTGTTGATAGCTAATTTGTCCTGGGATAAACATTGAGTTGTTACTTTACCTGAAATGCACAAGGTCCTCTACTCCGACAATTAATCCACACATAAAACGGTCAACCGAATCGTTTCTAGTCATCTCTCCTCCTTCCAGGCTTTTTCATCTTTGAACTTATATGGTGATTGGCATCTAAACTTTCATAGTATTACCACGATGACCAACAACACAGTTCATCTTTCAAACACCCATGTGGGTATAACCAATGAGGAGATGGAACGTGGGTACTTGCTTCTATAAACCAATGAGGAGATGGGAGAGGCAGGACTTGCAGTGCGATCTGCTTCACAAATAGGACTTCTATTTTAGCCCTTGGCAATGCAGACACTCGTTGGTGTGCGCGAGCAGTGTGGGTGCAATAATTGAATAATATAAATTTCTACATTTATTTTGCAACGCTCGCGCACGCGACGCGAGCGGTGTAGTCAGGGTATTATGTTATTTTGCAGACAACCGTCCAACAATGTTCTGGAATGGTGCATGATACCGAGCTAGAATATAACATTCTTAGAACCATATGTTGCAATACTTCAACGTAACATTTCTTACAGGTTTCCTCATGGTTCTATTTAAAATCATGTTTTCAGAATTTTCAGAGAACGTTAAGAAACAACGTTCTTCTGTGGTAATTTCAGTACTTCAGCCTAATGTTTTCTGCAGGTTTCCTCATGGTTCTATTTAAAGTCATGTTCTCAGAACATTAAGAAAACTTTCTGTAAAAACCACAAAAAAACAGTCATATTCAAAAAACATAATTCTGTTCTCAGCATCAACAGAACTCTCTCTGTCCTCCATCTTGTTAAGTGTGTTGATCCATCTGAATGGACTAAAATTAACAGCATTGTATGAGTTAAAAACATCATTGCATGCTATGTCCATCCTGGTGACGCAGTGGACTAATTCAATAGGTAGAATTCTGGACATCAGAATAGTGACTACTCACCTCGAACTGGATCTCGATCGTGTCCGACGCAAAGAAATGGGCCGAAATCCCCGTCATGCAACTGGATCCTGGACTTCCTGACGGGCCGCCCCCAGGTGGAAGGGTAGTCAACAACACATCTGCCACGCTGATCCTCAACACTGGAGCCCCCCAGGGGTGCATGCTTAGTCCCCTCCTGTACTCCCTGTTCACCCACCTATTTCCACAACTGATTAGGTATCTCCCTTGATATTTTATTGTGTTACTTTTTATTATTTTTTACTTTAGTTGAAATCCCCGTCATTTGGCGAAGATAAGACGGAGGAAAAGGGTGTGGAGGTCAAGCTAGGCGAGTGAGTAAACCTCCACTACCATCCATTCTATTGGCCAATGTGCAATTGTTGGAAAACAAAATGGATGACATACGACCAAGACTATTCTACCAACAGGACATTAAAAACTGTAATTTCTTATGTTTCACAGAGTTGTGGCTGAAAGACGACACGGACAATATAGAGCTGGCGGGATTTTCCATTTATCGGCAGGACAGATAAGCTACCTCTGGTAAGACGAGGGGCGGGGTGTGTGTCTATTTGTCAATAACAGCTGGTGCGCAATGTCTAATATTATAGAAGTCTCGAGGTATTGCTTGCCTGAGGTAGAGTACCATATAATAAGCTGTAGACCACACTATCTACCAAGAGATATCTCATCTATATTATTTGTAGACGTGGACCAACTGGCAAGTCGGCAGGGTAGCCTAGTGGTTAGAGCGTTGGACTAGTATACGGAAGGTTGCAAGTTCAAACCCCCGAGCTGTACAAATCTGTCGTTCTGCTCCTGAACAGGCAGTTAACCCACTGTTCCCAGGCCGTCATTGAAAATAAGAATGTGTTCTTAACTGACTTCCCTGGTTAAATAAAGGTAAAATATATATATTTTTTTAAAGTCAACCTCTCCGACTCTCCGAGTCTGTAATACCTACATGTTTCAAGTAGACCACCATAGTTCCTGTGCCCAATCGCACTCCCCACTGCACATTCCCACCTGGACAAAAGGAACCCCTATGTGAGAATGCTGTTCATTGACTACAGCTCAGCGTTAAACACCATAGTACCCACAAAGCTCATCACTAAGCTAAGGTCCCTGGAACTAAACACCTCCCTCTGCAACTGGATCCTGGACTTCCTGACGGGCCGCCCCCAGGTGGAAGGTTCGTCAACAACACATCCGCCACGCTGATCCTCAATACTGTGGCCCCTCAGGGGTGCGTGCTTAGTCCCCTCCTGTACTCCCTGTTCACCCACAACTGCGTGGCCAAGCACGACTCCAACATTATCAGTTGAATGCATTCCTTGCTCCTTTTTACGTCTTGCGCAACTCTCAACAGTGTTACCCAGTTCCTAGATGGCCTACTTCTTCATTGCACAAGTGAATAACCTCAACCAAATTCCAAAGACTGGTGACATCCAGTGGAAGCGGTAGGACCTGAAAACCAGTTCCTAAGAAATATAATTTGCCAATGAGAACTCTAATAAACAGACAGAGACCTGAAAAAAAAAAACATTCTGAACGGTTAGTCCTCTGGGTTTCGCCTGCTACATAAGTTCTGTTATACTCACAGACATGATTCAAACAGTTGTAGAAACTTCAGAGTGTTTTCTATCCAAATCTACTAATACTATGCATATCTTATTTTCTTGGCATGAGTAGCAGGAAGTTGAAATTGGGCACGCTATTTATCCAAAAGTGAAAATGCTGCCCCCTATCCCAAAGAGCTTATTAAACTGACAGATTTTTATGGGGATTTTTTTGTATTATGCCAGATTCTAGTTTTTTGTTAAAGAGATTCTCCGGTACTTTTGTATACTTTGTAGTCAGTAGTTCTGAAAGTAGCACTCGTGAGCCAAAAGTATCCCCCCAAAATTGATTAGCCCTTCACATATGTGCAAATATGTGCACCACGTCATTGCGCTCTCTCTCTGCTGTGTCCACTTTGCAGTCGGAACCGCCCTGAAACCTCATTGGATAACGCTGGGCAAGTCTCAGCAGAGAGAGAGAGAGCGTAATGACGTGGTGCACATACTGTATCTGCACATATTCTGCTGATAGAATATGCATATATGAACTACACAATGACACGTCCAGCCCAAAGCGCAAAGTTTGAAAAATACTTTCCTAGTCACCAAAGTTCCAGAGCATGTCTTTAAGAAGCCATTATGTCAGCAGGTCAAGTGTGTGTGTGTGTGTGTGTGTGTGTGTGTGTGTGTGTGTGTGTGTGTGTGTGTGTGTGTGTGTGTGTGTGCGTGTGTGTGTGTGTGTGTGTGTGTGTGTGTGTGTGTGTGTGTGTGTGTGTGTGTGTGTGTGTGTGGTTGGGTGAACCCTGTAATGCTCTTATTAACAGCTTCAGTTAAAATGGCACTTCATCAGGCAGCTGACAAGTGAATTATCTCTCTCTTCCTCCCTCTCTCCCTCTCTCTCCCTCCGTCTCTCCCTCGCTCCCTTCGGCTCAGTGACAGTAGCCTTAGGCCTGAGATAAAGAGGCGGTTCGCGGCATACCACACTCTCTCTCTCTCTCTCTCACACACACACACACACACACACACACACACACACACACACACACACACACACACACACACACACACACACACACACACACACACACACACACACACACACACACACACACACACACACACACACACACACACACACACACACACACACACACGCACCTAGCAGAAGAGAAGTGACATCCTGTCAAAACAATAGTTTAGTACAACACCAATAAGAGCCAGTCTGAACTCAGCTATATTACAACACCAATACAAGCCTGTCTGATCTCAGCTATATTACAACACCAATAAGAGCCTGTCTGAACTCAGCTATATTACAACACCAATAAGAGCCTGTCTGAACTCAGCTATATTACAACACCAATAAGAGCCTGTCTGAACTCAGCTATATTACAACACCAATAAGAGCCTGTCTGAACTCAGCTATATTACAACACCAATAAGAGCCTGTTTGAACTCAGCTATATTACAACACCAATAAGAGCCTGTCTGAACTCAGCTATATTACAACACCAATAAGAGCCTGTCTGAACTCAGCTATATTGCTAAGAGCCTGTCTGAACTCAGCTATATTACAACACCAATAAGAGCCTGTCTGAACTCAGCTATATTACAACACCAATAAGAGCCTGTCTGAACTCAGCTATATTACAACACCAATAAGAGCCTGTCTGAACTCAGCTATATTACAACACCAATAAGAGCCTGTCTGAACTCAGCTATATTACAACACCAATAAGAGCCTGTCTGAACTCAGCTATATTACAACACCAATAAGAGCCTGTCTGAACTCAGCTATATTACAACACCAATAAGAGCCTGTCTGAACTCAGCTATATTACAACACCAATAAGAACCTGTCTGAACTCAGCTATATTACAACACCAATAAGAGCCTGTTTGAACTCAGCTATATTACAACACCAATAAGAGCCTGTCTGAACTCAGCTATATTACAACACCAATAAGAGCCTGTCTGAACTCAGCTATATTACAACACCAATAAGAGCCTGTCTGAACTCAGCTATATTACAACACCAATAAGAGCCTGTCTGAACTCAGCTATATTACAACACCAATAAGAGCCAGTCTGAACTCAGCTATATTACAACACCAATAAGAGCCTGTCTGAACTCAGCTATATTACAACACCAATAAGAGCCTGTCTGAACTCAGCTATATTACAACACCAATAAGAGCCTGTCTGAACTCAGCTATATTACAACACCAATAAGAGCCTGTCTAAACTCAGCTATATTACAACACCAATACGAGCCTGTCTGAACTCTGAACTCCTAATATTGAGTTGAATCCTCCACACTCCTTTTCCCTAAGAACAGCCTCAATTCGTCAAGGTATGGACTCTACAAGGTGTCTAAAGCCTTCCACAGAGATGATGGCCCATGTTGACTACAATGCTTCCCACAGTTGTGTCAAGTTGTCTGGATGTCCTTTGGGTGGTGGACCATTCTTGAAATACACATGAAACTGTTGAGCGTGAAAAACCCAGCACCATTGCAGTTCTTGACACACTCAATCCTGTGGCCTGGCACCTACTACCATACTGCATTCAAATGCACTTAAATCTTTGTCTTACCCATTCACCCTCTGAATGGCACACATACACAATCAATGTCTGAATTGTGGCTTGGCTTAAAATCTTTCTTTAACCTTCCTCCCCTTTCATCTACACTGATTGAAGTGGATGTATTAACAAGAGACATCAATAAGGATTCATAGATTTCACCTGGATTCACCTGGTCAGTCTATGTCATCACTCTCAGTGTAGTTTACATACTGAGTGTGTGACTTCTTGAGTCTTTTCGGTCTACTTGACTTGTTTATAAATGTTTTCAGTGCTACTTATTGATTACTGTTGGGAAAGAGTAAGCAGTGACATTTCACTGTGCTAAAAATGTTACACTTTCGTGTTTTGAGTAGGGTTTCCCCCCTTTCCTGTTTGTGTTTTGAGTAGGGTTTCCCCCTTTCCTGTTTGTGTTTTGAGTAGGGTTTCCCCCTTTCCTGTTTGTGTTTTGAGTAGGGTTTCCCCCTTTCCTGTTTGTGTTTTGAGTAGGGTTTCCCCCTTCCTGTTTGTGTTTTGAGTAGGGTTTCCCCCTTTCCTGTTTCTGTTTTGAGTAGGGTTTCCCCCTTTCCTGTTTGTGTTTTGAGTAGGGTTTCCTCCCTTTCCTGTTTGTGTTTTGAGTAGGGTTTCCCCCTTTCCTGTTTGTGTTTTGAGTAGGGTTTCCCCCTTTCCTGTTTGTGTTTTGAGTAGGGTTTCCCCCTTTCCTGTTTGTGTTTTGAATAGGGTTTCCCCCTTTCCTGTTTGTGTTTTGAGTAGGGTTTCCCCCTTTCCTGTTTGTGTTTTGAGTAGGGTTTCCCCCTTTCCTGTTTGTGTTTTGAGTAGGGTTTCCCCCTTTCCTGTTTGTGTTTTGAGTAGGGTTTCCCCCTTTCCTGTTTGTGTTTTGAGTAGGGTTTCCCCCTTTCCTGTTTGTGTTTTGAGTAGGGTTTCCCCCTTTCCTGTTTGTGTTTTGAGTAGGGTTTCCCCCCTTTCCTGTTTGTGTTTTGAGTAGGGTTTCCCCCTTTCCTGTTTGTGTTTTGAATAGGGTTTCCCCCTTTCCTGTTTGTGTTTTGAGTAGGGTTTCCCCCTTTCCTGTTTGTGTTTTGAGTAGGGTTTCCCCCTTTCCTGTTTGTGTTTTGAGTAGGGTTTCCCCCTTTCCTGTTTGTGTTTTGAGTAGGGTTTCCCCCCTTTCCTGTTTGTGTTTTGAGTAGGGTTTCCCCCTTTCCTGTTTGTGTTTTGAGTAGGGTTTCCCCCTTTCCTGTTTGTGTTTTTTCCTGAGTAGGGTTTCCCCCTTTCCTGTTTGTGTTTTGAGTAGGGTTTCCCCCTTTCCTGTTTGTGTTTTTGAGTAGGGTTTCCCCCTTTCCTGTTTGTGTTTTGAGTAGGGTTTCCCCCTTTCCTGTTTGTGTTTTGAGTAGGGTTTCCCCCTTTCCTGTTTGTGTTTTGAGTAGGGTTTCCCCCTTTCCTGTTTGTGTTTTGAGTAGGGTTTCCCCCTTTCCTGTTTGTGTTTTGAGTAGGGTTTCCCCCTTTCCGGTTTGTGTTTTTGAGTAGGGTTTCCCCCTTTCCTGTTTGTGTTTTGAGTAGGGTTTCCCCCTTTCCTGTTTGTGTTTTGAGTAGGGTTTCCCCCTTTCCTGTTTGTGTTTTGAGTAGGGTTTCCCCCTTTCCTGTTTGTGTTTTGAGTAGGGTTTCCCCCTTTCCTGTTTGTGTTTTGAGTAGGGTTTCCCCCTTTCCTGTTTGTGTTTTGAGTAGGGTTTCCCCCTTTCCTGTTTGTGTTTTGAGTAGGGTTTCCCCCTTTCCTGTTTGTGTTTTGAGTAGGGTTTCCCCCTTTCCTGTTTGTGTTTTGACTAGGGTTTCCCCCTTTCCTGTTTGTGTTTTGAGTAGGGTTTCCCCCTTTCCTGTTTGTGTTTTGAGTAGGGTAGGGTTCCCCCTTTCCTGTTTGTGTTTTGAGTAGGGTTTCCCCCTTTCCTGTTTGTGTTTTGAGTAGGGTTTCCCCAGGTTTCCCCCTTTCCTGTTTGTGTTTTGAGTAGGGTTTCCCCCTTTCCTGTTTGTGTTTGAGTAGGGTTTCCCCCTTTCCTGTTTGTGTTTTGAGTAGGGTTCCCCCTTTCCTGTTTGTGTTTTGAGTAGGGTATCCTTCCCCCTTTCCTGTTTGTGTTTTGAGTAGGGTTTCCCCCTTTCCTGTTTGTGTTTTGAGTAGGGTTTCCCCCTTTCCTGTTTGTGTTTTGAGTAGGGTTTCCCCCTTTCCTGTTTGTGTTTTGAGTAGGGTTTCCCCCTTTCCTGTTTGTGTTTTGAGTAGGGTTTCCTCCCTTTCCTGTTTGTGTTTTGAGTAGGGTT
>NW_026287969.1:22500-55000 GCF_023373465.1 Oncorhynchus keta | reverse complement strand
ATTACCAGCCTTTTCAACCTCTCTTTCATATCGTCTGAGATCCCCAAGGATTGGAAAGCTGCTGCAGTCATCCCCCTCTTCAAAGGGGGAGACACCCTGGACCCAAACTGTTACAGACCTATATCCATCCTGCCCTGCCTATCTAAGGTCTTCGAAAGCCAAGTCAACAAACAGGTCACTGACCATCTCGAATCCCACCGTACCTTCTCCGCTATGCAATCTGGTTTTCGAGCCGGTCACGGGTGCACCTCAGCCACGCTCAAGGTACTAAACGACATCATAACCGCCATCGATAAAAGACAGTACTGTGCAGCCGTCTTCATCGACCTTGCCAAGGCTTTCGACTTTCGCTGAAGTTGGAGACTTTTATCTCCCTCCCCAACTTCAAACATCAGCTATCTGAGCAGCTAACCGATCGCTGCAGCTGTACATAACCTATTGGTAAATAGCCCACCCATTTTCACCTACCTCATCCCCACAGTTTTTATTTATTTACTTTTCTGCTCTTTTGCACACCAATATCTCTACATGATCATTTATCACTCCAGTGTTAATATGCAATATTGTAATTATTTGCCTACCTCCTCATGCCTTTTGCACACATTGTATATAGACTCCCCTTTTTTTTCTACTGTGTTATTGACTTGTTAATTGTTTACTCCATGTGTAACTCTGTGTTGTCTGTTCACACTGCTATGCTTTATCTTGGCCAGGTCGCAGTTGCAAATGAGAACTTGTTCTCAACTAGCCTACCTGGTTAAATAAAGGTGAAATATTTTTTTATTATTTTTTTTAATTAGAAAGTGCATTGAAGATGTCGTTCCCATAGCAACGATTAAAACATTCCCAAACCAGAAACCGTGGAATGATGGCATCATTTGCGTGAAACTGAAAGCACGAACCACTGCTTTTAACGAGGGCAAGGTGACCGGAAACATGACCGAATACAAACAGTGCAGCTATTCCTTCCGCAAGGCAATCAAACAAGTTAAGCGTCAGTATAGAGACAAAGTAGAGTCGCAATTCAACGGCTCAGACACAAGAGGTATGTGGCAGGGTCTACAGTCAATCACGGATTACAAAAAGAAAACCAGCCCCGTCACGGACCAGGATGTCTTGCTCCCAAGCAGACTAAATAACTTTTTTGCCCGCTTTGAGGACAATACAGTGCCACTGACACGGCCCAAAACCAAAACATGCGGACTCTCCTTCACTGCAGCCGAGGTGAGTAAAACATTTAATGGTTTTAACCCTCGCAAGACTGCAGGCCCAGACGGCATCCCCAGCCGCGTCCTCAGAGCATGCGCAGACTAGCTGGCTGGTGTGTTTACGGACATATTCAATCACTGCTTATCCCAGTCTGCTGTCCCCACATGCTTCAAGAGGGCCACCATTGTTCCTGTTCCCAAGAAAGCTAAGGTAACTGAGCTAAACGACTACCGCCCCGTAGCACTCACTTCCGTCATCATGAAGTGCTTTGAGAGACTAGTCAAGGACCATATCACCTCCACCCTACCTGACACCCTAGACCCACTCCAATTTGCCCACCGCCCAAATAGGTCCACAGACGATGCAATGTCAACCACACTGCACACTGCCCACTGCCCAAACCCATCGGGACAAGAGGAATACCTACGTGAGAATGCTGTTCATCGACTACAGCTCAGCATTTAACACCATAGTACCCACCAAACACGTCATCAAGTTTGGGTCTCGACCCCGCCCTGTGCAACTGGGTACTGGACTTCCTGACGGGCCGCCCCCAGGTGGTGAGGGTAGGCAACAACATCTCCACCCCTCTGATCCTCAACACTGGGGCCCCACAAGGGTGCGTTCTGAGCCCTCTCCTGTACTCCCTGTTCACCCACGACTGCATGGCCACGCACGCCTCCAACTCAATCATCAAGTTTGCGGACGACACAACAGTGGTAGGCTTGATTACCAACAATGATGAGACGGCCTACAGGGAGGAGGTGAGGGCCCTCTGAGTGTGGTGTCAGGAAAATAACCTCACACTCAACGTCAACAAAACTAAGGAGATGATTGTGGACTTCAGGAAACAGCAGAGGGAACACCCCCCTTTCCACATCGATGGAACAGTAGTGGAGAGGGTAGTAAGTTTTAAGTTCCTCGGCGTACACATCACAGACAAACTGAATTGGTCCACCCACACAGATAGCATCGTGAAGAGGCTGAAGAAATTCGGCTTGTCACCAAAAGCACTCACAAACTTCTATAGATGCACAATCGAGAGCATCCTGGCGGGCTGTATCACCGCCTGGTACGGCAACTGATCCGCCCACAACCGTAAGGCTCTCCAGAGGGTAGTGAGGTCTGCACAACGCATCACAGGGGGCAAACTACCTGCCCTCCAGGACACCTACACCACCCGATGTCACAGGAAGGCCACTATAATAATAATAATATATGCCATTTAGCTGACGCTTTTATCCAAAGCGACTTACAGTCATGTGTGCATACATTCTACATATGGGTGGTCCCGGGGATTGAACCCACTACCCTGGCGTTACAAGCGCCATGCTCTACCAACTGAGCTACAGAAGGACCACACATCAAGGACAACAACCACCCGAGCCACTGCCTGTTCACCCCGCTATCATCCAGAAGGCGAGGTCAGTACAGGTGCATCAAAGCTGGGACCGAGAGACTGAAAAACAGCTTCTCTCTCAAGGCCATCAGACTGTTAAACAGCCACCACTAACATCGAGTGGCTGCTGCCAACACACTGACTGAACTCCAGCCACTTTAATAACGGGAATTGATGGGAAATTATGTAAAATATATCACTAGCCACTTTAAACAATGCTACCTAATATAATGTTTACATACCCTACATTATTCATCTCATATGTATACGTATATACTGTACTCTATATCATCTACTGCATCCTTATGTAATACATGTATCACTAGCCACTTTAACTATGCCACTTTATTTACATACTCATCTCATATGTATATACTGTACTCGATACCATCTACTGTATCTTGCCTGTGCCGCTCTGTACCATTACTCATTCATATACCTTTATGTACATATTCTTTATCCCCTTACACTTGTGTGTATAAGGTAGTCGTTTTGGAATTGTTAGTTAGATTACTTGTTGGTTATTACTGCATTGTCGAAACTAGAAGCACAAGCATTTCGCTACACTCGCATTAACATCTGCTAACCATGTGTATGTGACAAATACATTTGATTTGATTTGATAATACCTTTGATGATACAGTGGTAGCAATACATGGTTATAACATCTACAGAAATATGCCAACAGGGGTGGTGTTGCGGTCTATATTCAGAACCACATTCCTGTAAAGCTTAGAGACAATATAATGTTAAATACTGTTGAAGTACTATGGCTACAGGTTCATCTGCCTCACCTAAAACCCATTCTGGTGGGAAGCTGCTATAGACCCCCAAGTACTAACAGTCAGTAGCTGGATAATATGTGTAGAATGCTTGATAATGTATGTGATATCAACAGAGAACTATATTTTCTGGGTGATTTAAATATTGACCGTCTCTCATCAAGCTGCCTGTAACGTCTGCTTCCAGATCTCAAACCCATAGATCCCCTGAACGCAGCTCACTCTGCAGATCCAAATTAACTGAATTCTAATCACCTGTTCACACACCTGTATGTCATTAACACACACTATTTAGTTCAGTTCTTTGCCCTAACCCTAACCCATCACTATGAGGTATTGTTTGCTTTGTGACACATGGCGCCAGAGTGCTGGTTTTCCCATAATGTATAATGTAAAATGTAATGTATGTTTTGCACTAACAACACCTTTTGCCAATTCCCTGCCAATACTTTAGCCTTTCAAATGTCCTGTTATCTACCTATTGCCTGATCTCCTGGACTACGTTACTAGCCTTTTCCCTGCCTGTACTGTTGCCCTTTCGGACCCCTGTGTATGACCTTCTGCCTGCCCCTAGACCCAGCTACCTGCCTCCTTCTGTGGTCCTTTGCAATAAACATCTGCTGCGCTCTGCGCTTGAAACCAGCTCTCTGTCTCCCCTCATGTTCATTACACTGCCCACTCAAGAAAAAACTGTAACCAGTGCCTGCAACCTGGTTCAGGTTGTCAGTCAACCTACCAGGGTAGTTAAACAGCACAGGAATGAAATCATCAACATGTATTGGTCACATCTTTACTAATGCTGCAGAAATTTGCTTTAAAGCAGTATTCAAATCCATAGGATGTAGTGATCACAATATAATAGCCATATCTAGGGAAACCAAAGTTCCAAAGGCTGGGCCGAATGTAGTGTATAAGAGGTCATACAATACGTTTTGTAGTGATTCATATGTTAATGATGTAAAGAATATTTGCTGGTCTGTGGTGTGTAATGAGGAGCAACCAGACACTGCACTTGACACTTATTAAATTGCTTATTCCAGTTATGAATAAGCAGGCTTAAGAAAAAGCACGTAACCATTAAGAATATGACTGTAAAAACTGTTAAATCCCCTTGGACTGATGAGGAATTGAAAAATTGCATGGTTGAGAGGGATGAGGCAAAAGGTATGGCAAATATGTCTGGCAGCCCAACTGATCGGGAAAGGTACTGTAAATGAAGAAATCACGTGACTAAGCTAAATAAAATAAATAAATAAACTGAAACAAAGATAAATGATACAAAGAATGATAGTTAAAAGCTTTGGAGCACCTTAAATTACATTTTTGGGAAATAGCCAAGTCGGCCCAATCATTCATTGAATCAGGTGGCTCGTTCATCACAAAATGTAATGATATTGCCAACTACTTGAATTACTTTTCATTGGCAAGATACACACACTTAGGGATGACATGCCAGCAACAAACACTGACACTACCAAATTATGAAAGACAAGAACTGTACTTTTGAATTCTGTAAAGTCCGTGTGGAAGAGGTGAAGAAATGATTGTCTATCAACAATGACAAGCCACCGGGGTCTGACAAGCTGGATGGAAAATGACTGAGGATAATAGCGGACGATATTGCCACTCCCATTTGTCACATCTTCAATTTAAGCCTACTGGAAAGTGTGTGACCTCAGGCCTGGAGGGAAGTTAAAGTCATTCAGCAACCCAAGAATATTAAAGCGCCCTTTAATGGCTCAAATAGCTGACCAATCAGCCTGTTACTAGTAAACTTCTGGATAAAATGGCGTTTGACCAGCAAACAAATTGCCAAAAGACTTTCAGTACCCTTATAGGGAAGGACACACAACAAGCACAGCACTTACACAAATGACTGATGATAAAATGATTGTGGGGGCTGTCTTGTCAGACAGTGCAGCTTTTGACATTATTAATCAGTCTGCTGCTAGAAAAACGTATGTGTTATGGCTTTACACCTCCTGTTATAATGTGGATAAAGAGTTACCTGTCTAACAGAACACAGAGGGTGTTCTTTAATGGAAGCCTCTCAAACATAATCCAGGTAGAATCAGGAATTCCCCAGGGTAGCTGTTTAGGCCCTTTGAAAAAATCAGTCTTTACTAACAACATGCCACTTGCTTTGAGTAAGGCCAGGGTGTCTATGTATGCGGATGACTCAACATTATACACGTAAACTAAAAGCATTGTATTTGGGACAATGATATATGTGATTGCTGTATATATGTTATTGCTGTATATATTACATTTACATTTAAGTCATTTAGCAGACGCTCTTATCCAGAGCGACTTACAAATTGGTGCATACACCTTATGACAACCAGTGGAACAGCCACTTGCATCTAAATCTTGTTGGGGGAGAAGGGGGGTGAGAAGGATTACTTACCCTTACTTACCCTATCCTAGGTATTCCTTGAAGAGGTGGGGTTTCAGGTGTCTCCGGAAGGTGGTGATTGACTCCGCTGTCCTGGCGTCGTGAGGGAGTTTGTTCCACCATTGGGGGCCAGAGCAGCGAACAGTTTTGACTGGGCTGAGCGGGAACTGTACTTCCTCAGTGGTAGGGAGGCGAGCAGGCCAGAGGTGGATGAACGCAGTGCCCTTGTTTGGGTGTAGGGCCTGATCAGAGCCTGGAGGTACTGAGGTGCCGTTCCCCTCACAGCTCCGTAGGCAAGCACCATGGTCTTGTAGCGGATGCGAGCTTCAACTGGAAGCCAGTGGAGAGAGCGGAGGAGCGGGGTGACGTGAGAGAACTTGGGAAGGTTGAACACCAGACGGGCTGCGGCGTTCTGGATGAGTTGTAGGGGTTTAATGGCACAGGCAGGGAGCCCAGCCAACAGCGAGTTGCAGTAATCAAGACGGAGATGACAAGTGCCTGGATTAGGACCTGCGCCGCTTCCTGTGTGAGGCAGGGTCTTACTCTGCGGATGTTGTAGAGCATGAACCTACAGGAACGGGACACCGCCTTGATGTTAGTTGAGAACGTCAGGGTGTTGTCCAGGATCACGCCAAGGTTCTTAGCGCTCTGGGAGGAGGACACAATGGAGTTGTCAACCGTGATGGCGAGATCATGGAACGGGCAGTCCTTCCCCGGGAGGAAGAGGAGCTCCGTCTTGCTGAGGTTCAGCTTGAGGTGGTGATCCGTCATCCACACTGATATGTCTGCCAGACATGCAGAGATGCGATTCGCCACCTGGTCATCAGAAGGGGGAAAGGAGAAGATTAATTGTGTGTCGTCTGCATAGCAATGATAGGAGAGACCATGTGAGGTTATGACAGAGCCAAGTGACTTGGTGTATAGCGAGAATAAGAGAGGGCCTAGAACAGAGCCCTGGGGGACACCAGTGGTGAGAGCGCGTGGTGAGGAGACAGATTCTCGCCACGCCACCTGGTAGGAGCGACCTGTCAGGTAGGACGCAATCAAGCGTGGGCCGCGCCGGAGATGCCCAACTCGGAGAGGGTGGAGAGGAGGATCTGATGGTTCACAGTATCGAAGGCAGCCGATAGGTCTAGAAGGATGAGAGCAGAGGAGAGAGAGTTAGCTTTAGCAGTGCGGAGCGCCTCCGTGATACAGAGAAGAGCAGTCTCAGTTGAATGACTAGTCTTGAAACCTGACTGATTTGGATCAAGAAGGTCATTCTGAGAGAGATAGCGGTAGAGCTGGCCAAGGACGGCACGCTCAATAGTTTTGGAGAGAAAAGAGAGAAGGGATACTGGTCTGTAGTTGTTGACATCGAAGGGATCGAGTGTAGGTTTTTTTTTTTCAGAAGGGGTGCAACTCTCGCTCTCTTGAAGACGGGAGGGACGTAGCCAGCGGTCAGGGATGAGTTGATGAGCGAGGTGAGGTAAGGGAGAAGGTCTCCGGAAATGGTCTGGAGAAGAGAGGAGGGGATAGGGTCAAGCGGGCAGGTTGTTGGGCGGCCGGCCGTCACAAGACGCGAGATTTCATCTGGAGAGAGAGGGGAGAAAGAGGTCAGAGCATAGGGTAGGGCAGTGTGAGCAGAACCAGCGGTGTCGTTTGACTTAGCAAACGAGGATCGGATGTCGTCGACCTTCTTTTCAAAATGGTTGACGAAGTCATCTGCAGAGAGGGAGGAGGGGGGATTCAGGAGGGAGGAGAAGGTGGCAAAGAGCTTCCTAGGGTTAGAGGCAGATGCTTGGAATTTAGAATGGTAGAAAGTGGCTTTAGCAGCAGAGACAGAGGAGGAAAATGTAGAGAGGAGGGAGTGAAAGGATGCCAGGTCCGCAGGGAGGCGAGTTTTCCTCCATTTCCGCTCGGCTGCCCGGAGCCCTTAAGACCATATACAGACACCGGTTAGTCAGGCTTATTGAGGTAGTATGTACATGTGGGTATGGTTAAAGTGACGTAAAAGTAGTAGCGTAAAAAAGTGACGTAAAAGTAGCGTAAAAGAGGCGTTGGCGGGTGGTGGGACACAATGCAGATAGCCCGGTTAGCCAATGTGGAGGGAGCACTGGTTGGTCGGGCCAATTGAGGTAGTATGTACAAAAATGTATAGTTAAAGTGACTATGCATATACGATAAACAGAGAGTAGCAGCAGCGTAAAAGTGGGGTTGGGGGAAATAGTCCGGGTAACCATTTGGTTACCTGTTCAGAAGTCTTATGGCTTGGGGTAAAAACCGTTGAGAAGTCTTTTTGTCCTAGACTTGGCACTACCGCTTGCCATGCGGTAGTAAAGAGAACAGTCTATGACTGGGGTGGCTGGGGTCTTTGACAATTTTCAGGGCCTTCCTCTGACACCGTCTGGTGTAGAGGTCCTGGATGGCAGGCAGCTTAGCCCCAGTGATGTACTGGGCCGTACGCACTACCCTCTATAGTGCCCCACTATTTCATACGCATTAAGGATGCTCTCGATGTTGCAGCTGTAGAACCCTTTGAGGATCTCAGGACCCAAATCTTTTAGTTTCCTGAGGGGAATAGGCTTTGTCATGCCCTCTTCACGACTGTCTTGGTGTGTTTGGACCATTCTAGTTTGTTGTTGATGTGGACACCAAGGAACTTGAAGCTCCCAACCTGCTCCACTACAGCCCCGTCGATGAGAATGGGGACGTGCACGGTACTCCTTTTCCTGTAGTCCACAATCGTCTCCTTAGTCTTGGTTACGTTGAGGGATATGTTGTTCTTCTGGCACCACCCGGCCAGGTCTCTGACCTCCTCCCTAGAGGCTGTCTCGTCGTTGTCGGTGGTCAGGCCTACCACTGTTGTGTTGTCAGCTAATTTAATTATGGTGTTGGAGGCGTGCCTGGCAATGCAGTCGTTGTTGAACAGGGAGGACAGGAGGGGATTGAGCACGCACCCCTGAGGATCTCCATTGTTGAGGATCAGCGTGGCAGATGTGTTGCTACCTACCCTCACCACCTGGGGCGGCCCGTCAGGAAGTCCAGGATCCAGTTGCAGAGGGAGGTGTTTAGTCCGAGGTTCCTTAGCTTAGTGATGAGCTTTGAGGGAACTATGGTTTTGAACGCTGAGCTGTAGTCAATGAACATCATTCTCACATAGGTCTTCCTTTTGTCCAGGTGGGAAAGGGCAGTGAGGAGTGCAATAGAGATTGCATCATCTGTGGATCTGTTTGGGCGGTATGCAATTTGGAGTGGGTCTATGGTTTCTGGGATAATTTGAGCAAGATGAGGTGACTAAACTGCTTGGAGTAACCCTGGATTGTAAACTGTCATGGTCAAAACATGTTGACACAACAGTAGTTTAGATGGGGAGAAGTCTGTCCATAATAAAGCACTCCTCTGCCTTCTTAACAACACTATCAACAAGGCAGGTCCTACAGGCTCTAGTTTCTACCTTCTTAACAACACTATCAACAAGGCAGGTCCTACAGGCCCTAGTTTCTACCTTCTTAACAACACTATCAACAAGGCAGGTCCTACAGGCTCTAGTTTCTACCTTCTTAACAACACTATCAACAAGGCAGGTCCTACAGGCCCTAGTTTCTACCTTCTTAACAACACTATCAACAAGGCAGATCCTACAGGCCCTAGTTTCTACCTTCTTAACAACACTATCAACAAGGCAGGTCCTACAGGCCCTAGTTTCTACCTTCTTAACAACACTATCAACAAGGCAGGTCCTACAGGCTCTAGTTTCTACCTTCTTAACAACACTATCAACAAGGCAGGTCCTACAGGCTCTAGTTTCTACCTTCTTAACAACACTATCAACAAGACAGGTCCTTCAGGCCCTAGTTTCTACCTTCTTAACAACACTATCAACAAGACAGGTCCTTCAGGCCCTAGTTTCTACCTTCTTAACAACACTATCAACAAGGCAGGTCCTACAGGCCCTAGTTTCTACCTTCTTAACAACACTATCAACAAGGCAGGTCCTACAGGCTCTAGTTTCTACCTTCTTAACAGCACTATCAACAAGGCAGGTCCTACAGGCCCTAGTTTCTACCTTCTAATCAACAAGGCAGGTCCTACAGGCCCTAGTTTCTACCTTCTAATCAACAAGGCAGGTCCTACAGGCCCTAGTTTCTACCTTCTAATCAACAAGGCAGGTCCTACAGGCCCTAGTTTCTACCTTCTAATCAACAAGGCAGGTCCTACAGGCCCTAGTTTCTACCTTCTAATCAACAAGGCAGGTCCTACAGGCCCTAGTTTCTACCTTCTTAACAACACTATCAACAAGGCAGGTCCTACAGGCCCTAGTTTCTGCCTTCTTAACAACAAGGCAGGTCCTACAGGCTCTAGTTTCTACCTTCTAATCAACAAGGCAGGTCCTACAGGCCCTAGTTTCTACCTTCTTAACAACACTATCAACAAGGCAGGTCCTACAGGCCCTAGTTTCTGCCTTCTTAACAACACTATCAACAAGGCAGGTCCTACAGGCTCTAGTTTCTACCTTCTTAACAACACTATCAACAAGGCAGGTCCTACAGGCCCTAGTTTCTACCTTAACAACACTATCAACAAGGCAGGTCCTACAGGCCCTAGTTTCTACCTTCTTAACAACACTATCAAAAGGCAGGTCCTACAGGCCCTAGTTTCTACCTTCTTAACAGCACTATCAACAAGACAGGTCCTACAGGCCCTAGTTTCTACCTTAACAACACTATCAACAAGGCAGGTCCTACAGGCCCTAGTTTCTACCTTAACAACACTATCAACAAGGCAGGTCCTACAGGCCCTAGTTTCTACCTTAACAACACTATCAACAAGCCAGGTCCTACAGGCCCTAGTTTTGTCGCACCTGGACTCCTGTTCAGTCATTTGCTGAGGTGCCACATAGAGAGACTTGGGAAACTTGCAGTTGGCCCAGAACAGGGTAGCACGGCTGGCCGTTAAACTTGTAGCCATTATTTATTATTTTACACCTATAGGGTTGTTATACATACGTTTAACACATTTAATAAGAGATTCTCCAAAATTGAAATGTTCCATATAAACTCTGACAAATGTAATATCTACCTAAACTTTTTTAATTCTATGCGCTAGACATTTAGCTAGAATTTTTGCATCACAACACTGAAGTGTAAGAGGTTTCCAAATTTTTAGGTCGACTGGATCTTTATATTTGACCACTTAGGTCCTGTTTCAATTATAATGAAATCAGACCTTCTTGTTGATTGTCCGATAATCTACAATTTACTGTATATAGGAGTGGTTAAAACATGCTAAAATGGTCAGAGTATATCAAAAAAGGTTTGGTATACTTCCACTGGTCTGCCATCCAGCCCTGGATTTTTCCCACACTGAAAGGCTTTAATTGCATCAATAAATGTTTCCTCTGTAATTTCGCTTTAACGTGAGTCTTTCTGTACAGATGTACAGATGTAAATTTCACATGATTAATAGGAAAAAAAATCTGTTCAATAATCGTTGGTTAGTGGAAATGGAGGAGACTGAAACGAAAACATATGCTTAAAGTACTTTACTTCCTCTTTCTAAATATCGGGATTGACTGCATCTTTACCCAAGTTTGGGTAAAAACATGTTGTAGCATTTCTATGTTGACGATTGAAAAATAATTAGGTGCTCTCCCCATATTCCATCCAGTTCGCTCTATTTTTATAGTATGAATAAGATCCTCCATTTATTTAAATTTTTCCTCTAACTTACTCTGAGCCTTACTCTGAGCCTCTATGGTACAGTTTTTCTTGCTATCTGTACTGTAAGTCCTTCCATTTCCTTTGTCAATATAGACTCCTTTGATCTACATTGATTTTGTTTTATGGATGACTACTGAATTGCATGGGCTCTAAAGGCACATTTAAAGGTGTCCCATACTATAAGGGGATCTGCTGTACCTATGTCATGTTGGAAAAAGTCAGTTATAAATGATTCTGTCCTACTTAAAAACAAGTTGTCATCCAGTAGGCTTTTATTTCCAATATCCTCACCCACAAGGAATATTTTGGAAGAGTAATATACAGTGGGGATATACACTGCCACTTTTGCAGGTTTTCCTACTTACAAAGCATGTAGAGGTCTGTAATTTGTATCATAGGTACACTTCAACTGTGAGAGATGGAATCTAAAACAAGAATCCAGAAAATCACATTGTATGAGTTTTAAGTAATTAACTTCTTATGGCCGCCACCCCGTTAACGGGGTCATCAACAACCTCTGAATTGCATAGCGCCACTTTCAAATAATATTACTAAAAATATTTATATTAATGAAATTACAAGTGCAATATAGCAAAACACAGTTTAGCCTATTGTTAATCCACCTGTCATGTCAGATTCTGAAAATATGCTTTACAGCGAAAGCAATCCAAGCGTTTGTGTAAGTTTATCGATCGCTCGACAAAATATTATGTACACCTAGCATCAAGTAGCTTGGTCACGAAAATCAGAAAAGCAATCAAATTAATTGTTTACCTTTAATGATCTTCTGAGGTTTTCACTCACGAGACTCCCATTTACACAACAAATGTTCCTTTTGTTCCATAAAGATTATTTTTATTTCCAAAATACCTCCGTTTGTTTGACCCGTTATGTTCAGAAATCCACAGGAAAGAGCGGTCACGACGACGCAGACAAATTCCAAATAGTATCCGTAATGTCCACAGAAACATGTCAAATGTTTTTTATGATCAATCCTCAGGTTTAAAAATATATATATAATCGATAACATGAACCGCAACTGTCTTTTTCAGTCGGAGAGGGAAAGGCAATGGCTGCCCAAATTCTGTTACGCATACAAAACGCTGCTGGCACCCGGCCATACAATGACACAATGTTATCTTTCTCGCGAATTTTTAAAACAAAAGCCTGAAACTATGTCTAAAGACTCTTGGCACCTTGAGGAACGATAGGAAAAGGAACCTGGTTGATATCCCTTTAAATGAAGCAAAGACAGGCTATGGAACATGGAGTTTTCAAAATAGAAGCCACTTCCTGGTTAGATTTTCCTCAGGATTTCGCCTGCAATATCAGTTCTGTTCTACTCACAGACAATATTTTGACAGTTTTGGAAACTTTAGAGTGTTGTCTATGCAATACTAATACTACTATGCATATATTAGCAAGTGAGACTGAGGAGCAGGCCGTTTAGTTTGGGCAGCTTATTCATCCAAGCTACTCAATACCACCCCCCAGCCATAAGAAGTTAAGATCGGGGCCCTGGGTCTGAAACCTGCCCTGTGCGAATAAGTCCTGGACTTCCTGACAGGCCACCCCAAGGTGGTGAAGGTAGGAAACAACACCTCCACTTCGCTGATCCTCAACACAGGTGCCCCGCTAGGGTCAGTGCTCAGCCACCTCCTGTACTCCCTGTTCACCCAAGACTGCGTGGCCACACACGCCTCCAACTCAATCATCAAGTTTGCAGATGACACAGCAGTAGTAGGCCTGATTACCAACAATGACAAGACGGCCTACAGGGAGGAGGTGAGGGCCTTCGGAGTGTGAAACCTGGCAGAGTGGTGCCAGAAAAAAATAACCTCTCCCTCAACGTCAACAAAACAAAGGAGCTGATTGTGGATTTTAGGAAACATCAGAGGGATAAAGCCCTTATCCACATCAACAAGACTGCAGTGTAAAGGTGGAAAGCTTCTGCATACACATCACTAACATTTTGAAATTGTCCAACCACACAGATAGTGTGGTGAAGAAGGAGCAACAGCACCTCTTCAACCTCAGGAGGCTGACGAAATTTGTCTTGGCCTCTAAGACCATTACAAATGTTTATGTATCACCACCTGGTAGGGAAACTGCACCACTTGTAACCACAGGGCTCTCCAGAGGTGCGGCCTGCCCAAAACTTCACCTGGGGTACACTGCCTGCCCTCCAGAACACAATGCATTTTTTATTTGACCTATTTAACCTTTTTTATTTAACCTATTTAACCTTTATTTAACTAGGCAATAACAGATTTTTACTTACAATGACTGCCTACCCCGGACGACACTGGGCCAATTGTGCGCGGCCCTATTGGACTCCTAATCACAGCTGGGTGTGATGCAACCTGGATTTGAACCAAGGACTGCAGCGATGCCTTTTGCACTGAAATGCAGTGCCTTAGACCACTGCGCCTCTCGGGAGCTAAACAGGAAGGCCAAAAAGATCATCAAGGACATCAACCACACGAGGACCGGCCTGCTCACTCCACTATCATCCAGAAGGTGATGTGCATCAAAGCAGGGACCGAGAGACTGAAAAACAGCTTTTATCACAAGGCTGTTAGAATTTTAAATAGCCATCACTAGCCGGCTACCACCCAGTTACTCATCCCTGCACCTTAGAGGCTGCTGCACAATACAGTTGAAGGCGGAAGGTTACATACAGTTAGGTTGGAGTCATTAAATCTCGTTTTTAAACCACTCCACAAATTTCCTGTTAACAAACTATAGTTTTGGCAAGGCGGTTAGGTCATCTACTTTGTGCATAGGACAAGTAATTTTTCCAACAATTGTTTGCAGAGAGGTTATTCCACTTATAATTCACTGTATCACAATTCCAGTGGGTCAGAAGTTTACATACATAAAGCTGACTGTGCCTTTAAACAGCTTGGAAAATTCCAGAAAATGATGTCATGTATTTAGAAGCTTCTTGCAAGCCAAAGAACACCATCCCAAGCATGAAGCACGGGGGTGGCAGCATCATGTTGTGGGGGTGCTTTGCTGCAGGAGGACTGGTGCACTTCACAAAATAGATGGCATCAAGAGATAGGAATAATATGTGGATATATTGGAGCAACATCTCAAGACACCAGTCAGGAAGTTAAAGCTTGGTCTCAAATGGGTCTTCCAAAAGAACAATGACCCCAAGCATACTTCCAAAGTTGTGGCAAAATGGCTTAAGGACAACAAAGTCAAGGTATTGGAGTGTTCATCACTAAGCCCTAACCACAAACCTATTTGGGCAGAACTGAAAAAGTGTGTGCGAGCAAAGGAGGCCTACAAACCTGACTCTGTCAGCTCTGTCAGAAGGAATGGGCCAAAATTCACCCAACTTATTGTAGGAAGCTTGTGGAATGCTAGCCGAAACATTTAACCCAAGTGAAACAATTTAAAGGCAATGCTACCAAATGCTAATTGGGTGTGTGTAAACTTCTGACCCACTGGTAATGTGATGAAAGAAATAAAAGCTGAAATAAATAATTCAATTCAATAATTCTCACTAGTATTATTCTGACATTTCCTTTTTTTTAAATGAAGTCGTGATCCTAACTGACCTAAAACAGGGCATTTTTACCAGGATTAAATGTCAGGAATTGTGAAAAACTGAGTTTAAATATATTTGGCTAAGGTGTATGTAAACCTCCGACTTTAACTGTATACATAGACATGGGTCACTTTAATAATGTTTACTTACTGCTTTACTCATCTTTTATCTATTTTTTATTTATTTAACCTTTATTTAACCAGGTAGAGAACAAGTTCTCATTTACAACTGTGACCTGGCCAAGACAAGGCAAAGCAGTGCGACACAAACAACAACACAGAGTTACACATGGAACAGACAAGCGTACAGTCAATAACACAATAGAAAAAAAAGAAAGTCTATATACAGTGTGGGCAAATGGCGTGAGGAGGTAGGGAATAAACAGGCCAGAGTAGCGAAATAATTACAATTTAGCAGATTAACACTGGAGTGATAAACGAGCAGAAAAGTAAATAAAAACAATATGGAGATGGGGTAGGTAGATGGGATGGGCTATTTACAGATGGACTATGTACAGCTGCAGCGATTGGTTAGCTGCTCAGATAGCTGATGTTTAAAGTTAGTGAGGGAAATATAAGTCTACAGCTTTAGCAATTTTTGCAATTCGTTCTAGTCACTGGCAGCAGAGAACTGGAAGGAAAGGAGGCCAAATGAGGTGTTGGCTTTGGGGATGACCAGGTGTTGGGTGTTGTTATCGTGACCAGTGAGCTGAGATAAGGCGGAGCTTTACCTAGCATAGACTTATAGATGACCTGGAGCTAGTGGGTCTGGCGCCGAATAAGTAGCGAGGGCCAGCCGACTAGAACATACAGGTCGTAGTGGTGGGTGGTATAAGGGGCTTTGGGGACAAAACGGATGACACCGTGATAGACTGCATCCAGTTTGCTGAGTAGAGTATTGGAAGCTATTTTGAATATGACATCTCCGAAGTCGAGGATCGGTGGGATAGTCAGTTTTACAAGGGTAAGTTTGCCAACGTTTTTTGCTAAATGGAAAGACGATTCTAGATTGGATTTTGGATTGGAGATGTTTAATATGAGTCTGGAAGGAGAGTTTACAATCTAGCCAGACACCTAGGTATTTGTAAAACTGTCCAGAGTAGTGATGCTAGTCGGGCAGGAGGGTGCAGGCAGCGAACAGTTGAAGGGCATGCATTTGGTTTTACTAGCATTTAAGAGCAGTTGGAGGCCACGGAAGGAGTGTTGTATGGCATTGAAGCACGTTTGGAGGTTAGTAAACACAGTGTCCAAAGAAGGGCCAGAATTATACAGAATGGTGTCGTCTGTGTAGAGGTGGATCAGGGAATCACCCGCAGGAAGAGCGACATCATTGATATATACAGAGAAAAGAATCGGCCCTTGAAGTGAACCCTGTGGTACCCCATAGAGACTGCCAGTGTTCCGGACAACAGACCCTCCGATTTGACACACTGAACTCTGTCTGCAAAGTCGTTGGTGAACCAGGCGAGGAGTCATTTGAGAAACCAAGGCTATTGAGTCTGCTAATAAGAATACGGTGATTGACAGAGTCGAAATCCTTGGCCAGGTCGATGAAGATGGCTGCACAGTACTGTTTTTTATCGATGGTGGTTATGATATCGTTTAGTACCTTGAGCGTGGCTGAGGTGCACCCGTGACCAGCTCGGAAACCGGATTGCACAGCGGAGAAGGTACGGTGAGAATCAAAATGGTCAGTGATCTGTTTATTTACTTGGCTTTCAAAGACTTTAGAGAGACTTTAGAGAGGCAGGGCAGGATGGATATAGGTCTATAACAGTTTTGGTCTAGAGTGTCACCCCCTTTGAAGAGGAGGATGACCGCGGCAGCTTTCCAACCTTTAGGGATTTCGGACGATACGAAACAGAGGTTGAACAGACTGGTTTATAAGGGTTGCAACAATGGCGGCAGATCATTTTAGCAATAGAGGGTCCAGATTGTCTAGCCCAGCTGATTTGTACCGGTCCAGGTTTTGCAGCTCTTTCAGAACATCTGCAATCTGGATTTGGGTGAAGGAGAAGCTGGGGAGGCTTGGGCAAGTTGCTGTGGGGAGAGGCGGAGCTTTTGGCCAGGGTTGTGGTAGCCAGGAGGAAAGCATGGCCAGCCATAGAGAAATGCTTATGGAAATTTACGATTATCATGGATTTATCGGTGGTGACCGTGTTACCTAGCCTCAGAGCAGTGGGCAGCTGGGAGGAGGTGCTCTTGTTCTCAATGGACTTTACAGTGTCTCAAAACGTTTTGGAGTTAGAGCTACAGGATGCAAATTTCTGAAAAAAAAAAAAAGCTAGCCTTTGCTTTCCTGACTGACTGCGTGTATTGGTTCCTGAATCCCCTGAACAGTTGCCTATTGCGTGGACTATTCAATGCTACTGCAGTCTGCCACAGGATGTTTTTGTGCAGGTCAAGGGCAGGAGGTTTTTGAGTGAATCAAGGGCTATATCTGTCCTTAGTTCAACATTTTTTGAAAGGGGCATGCTTATTTAAAATGGAGAGGAAATTACTTTTAAAGAACAACCAGGGATCCTCTACTGACAGGATGAGGTCAATGCCCTTCCAGGATACCCCGGCCAGGTCGAGTGTTTTAGGGAGCGTTTGACAGTGATGAGGGGTGGTCGTTTGACCGCGGACCCATTGCGGATGCAGGAAATGAGGCAGTGATCGCTGAGATCCTGATTGAAAACAGCAGAGGTGTATTTGGAGGACAAGTTGGTCAGGGTGATATCTATGAGGGTGCCCATGTTTACGGATTTAGGGTTGTACCTGGTGGGTTCCTTGATGATTTGTGTGAGATTGAGGGCATCTAGCTTAGATTGTAGGACTGCCGGGGCCAGATATTGTGGGCCACTTCTTGGTGTCAAGTAGTAACCCAATCAGTTCCAATTTGCGTTTTCCCCATAAGTTTTCGCCGAATTGAGATCTGTTTGTTAAGCCACCTCATTCATGTAATCCTCCGTTTAAAAACAATTGCCTCATTGGAACTCTGGATTGCCAATATTGTCCTGGACAAGAGCATAATAAACACAGCTTCTACAGCGCTGGAACCATGTGTTAGCTATTCCAGGCAAAAAAGCAGGGTCCATTGCAACCTAGCCTGCTAGTTGGTAAGAGGTGTTGACACAGGTATCTGAGTTCTTAAGTTCCGAAGTTTTCGGCATCGAATCGGTGTCCCCCGACAGCAGCTGGCAGGGAAACACAAGAAACACAAGAAGCACAATGAGGGGTTATTCTGATCACAATTTGGAATCACACTCACTAACACACTGGAAATAAGCACTTCCTTAATGTTAACTAGCAAGCTACCTGTTTTCATAAAATATTGTAATTCATTTGGTTATCCGATCCAAATTAATCAAGTAGGGGCACAATGAAGGGTTTTCATACATAGAGGTCATTTTCATTAAATCTAGTGTAGTTATCATTAACCATTAACCATTATACCAACCAATTATACCAACCATTATACCAATACTAATATCAACAGATGACAGTCAGTTGCTATGTTCTCATTCTGAAAGGTCCTCGAGTTCTCAGACTTCAAGAATCGAATCACTATCAAATCAACTCAAATCAAACTTTATTTTTCACATGCGCAAAATAGACTTTACCATGAAATGCTTACTTACAATTCCTTAACCAAAAGTGCAGTTCAAGAAGAAGAAAATATTTATCAATTACACTAATATAAAAAGTAACACAATAACAATAACGAGGCTATATACAGGCTATGTCCAACGCTGGTCAGACCAAGCTGACTCCACACTCCAAGACTGCTTCCATCACGTGGACTGGGACATGTTTCGTATTGCGTCAGATAAAAATATTGACGAATACGCTGATTCGGTGTGCGAGTTCATTAGAACGTGCGTCGAAGATGTCGTTCCCATAGCAACGATAAAAACATTCCCTAACCAGAAACCGTGGATTGATGGCAGCATTCGCGTGAAACTGAAAGCGCGAACAACTGCTTTTAATCAGGGCAAGGTGTCTGGCAACATGACTGAATACAAACAGTGCAGCTATTCCCTCCGCAAGGCTATTAAACAAGCTAAGCGTCAGTACAGAGACAAAGTAGAATCTCAATTCAACGGCTCAGACACAAGAGGCAGGGTCTACAGTCAATCACGGACTACAAGAAGAAACCCAGCCCAGTCACGGACCAGGATGGCTTGCTCCCAGGCAGACTAAATCACTTTTTTGCCCGCTTTGAGGACAATACAGTGCCACTGACAGGGCCTGCAACGAAAACATGCGGTCTCGCCTTCACTGCAGCCGAGGTGAGTAAGACATTTAAACGTGTTAACCCTCGCAAGGCTGCAGGCCCAGACGGCATCCCCAGCCGCGCCCTCAGAGCATGCGCAGACCAGCTGGCCGGTGTGTTTACGGACATATTCAATCAATCCCTATACCAGTCTGTTGTTCCCACATGCTTCAAGAGGGCCACCATTGTTCCTGTTCCCAAGAAAGCTAAGGTAACTGAGCTAAACGACTACCGCCCCATAGCACTCACTTCCGTCATCATGAAGTGCTTTGAGAGACTAGTCAAGGACCATATCACCTCCACCCTACCTGACACCCTAGACCCACTCCAATTTGCTTACCGCCAAATAGGTCCACAGACGATGCAATCTCAACCACACTGCACACTGCCCTAACCCACCTGGACAAGAGGAATACCTATGTGAGAATGCTGTTCATCGACTACAGCTCGGCATTCAACACCATAGTACCCTCCAAGCTCGTCATCAAGCTCGAGACCCTGGGTCCTGTGCAACTGGGTACTGGACTTCCTGACGGGCCGCCCCCAGGTGGTGAGGGTAGGCAACAACATCTCCTCCCCGCTGATCCTCAACACTGGGGCCCCACAAGGGTGCGTTCTGAGCCCTCTCCTGTACTCCCTGTTCACCCACGACTGCGTGGCCACGCACGCCTCCAACTCAATCATCAAGTTTGCGGACGACACAACAGTGGTAGGCTTGATTACCAACAACGACGAGACGGCCTACAGGGAGGAGGTGAGGGCCCTCGGAGTGTGGTGTCAGGAAAATAACCTCACACTCAACGTCAACAAAACTAAGGAGATGATTGTGGACTTCAGGAAACAGCAGAGGGAACACCCCCCTATCCACATCGATGGAACAGTAGTGGAGAGGGTAGCAAGTTTTAAGTTCCTCGGCATACACATCACAGACAAACTGAATTGGTCCACTCACACTGACAGCGTCGTGAAGAAGGCGCAGCAGCAACCTCAGGAGGCTGAAGAAATTTGGCTTGTCACCAAAAGCACTCACAAACTTCTACAGATGCACAATCGAGAGCATCCTAGCGGGCTGTATCACCGCCTGGTACGGCAACTGCTCCGCCCTCAACCGTAAGGCTCTCCAGAGGGTAGTGAGGTCTGCACAACGCATCACCGGGGGCAAACTACCTGCCCTCCAGGACACCTACACCACCCGATGTTACAGGAAGGCCATAAAGATCATCAAGGACATCACCCCGCTATCATCCAGAAGGCGAGGTCAGTACAGGTGCATCAAAGCTGGGACCGAGAGACTGAAAAACAGCTTCTATCTCAAGGCCATCAGACTGTTAAACAGCCACCACTAACATTGAGTGGCTGCTGCCAACACACTGTCATTGACACTGACCCAACTCCAGCCACTTTAATAATGGGAATTGATGGGAAATGATGTAAATATATCACTAGCCAATTTAAACAATGCTACCTTATATAATGTTACTTACCCTACATTATTCATCTCATATGCATACGTATATACTGTACTCTACATCATCGACTGCATCCTTATGTAATACATGTATCACTAGCCACTTTAACTATGCCACTTTGTTTAGTTTGTCTACATACTCATCTCATATGTATATACTGTACTCGATACCATCTACTGTATGCTGCTCTGTACCATCACTCATTCATATATCCTTATGTACATATTCTTTACCCCCTTACACTGTGTATAAGACAGTAGTTTTGGAATTGTTAGTTAGATTACTTGTTGGTTATCACTGCATTGTCGGAACTAGAAGCACAAGCATTTCGCTACACTCGCATTAACATCTGCTAACCATGTGTATGTGACAAATACAATTTGATTTGATTTGATTTGAGGAGGCACCGGTACCGAGTCAGTGTGCAGGTAATCTGTACATGTAGGTGTGGGTGAAATTAATATGCATAGGTAACCAACATACAGCGAGTAGCAACAGTGTACAAAATGGAGGGGGTTCAATGTAATTGTTCGGTGGCGATTTTATGAAGTGTTCAGTTGTCTTATGGCTTGGGGGGTAGAAGCTGATAAGGAGCCTTTTGGTCCAAGATTTGGTACAGCTGTAGAACTTTTTGAGGATCTGGGGACCCATGCCTGACATCACCTGGTTTAAACGTCTCTAGAGACTATATCTCTCTCATCATTACTCAATGCCTAGGTTTACCTCCAATGTACTCACATTCTACCATACCTTTGTATGTACATTATGCCTTGAATCTATGCCATCGTGCCCAGAAACCTGCTCCATTTACTCTCTGTTCTGAACATGCTAGACGGCCAGTTCGTATAGCCTTTAGCCGTACCCTGATCCTACTTCTCCTCTGTTCCTCTGGTAATGTAGAGGTGAATCCAGGACCTGCAGTGCCTAGCTCCACTCCTACTCCCCAGGTGCTCTCATTTGTTGACTTCTGTAACTGTAAAAGCCGTGGTTTCATGCATGTTAACATTAGAATCCTACTTCCTCAGTTTGCTTAATTCACTGCTTTAGCACATTCTGCCAACCCGGATGTCTTAGCTGTGTCTGAATCCTGGCTTAGGAAAACCACCAAAACCCTGAAATTTCCATCCCTAACTATAACATTTTCCTCCAAGATAGAACTGCCAAAGGGGCGGTGTTGCAATCTACTGCAGAGATAGCCTGCAGAGTTCTGTCTTACTATCCAGGTCTGTACCAAAACAATTTGAGCTTCTACATCTAAAAATTCACCTTTCCAGAAACAGTCTCTCACCGTTGCCGTTTGCTATAGACCACCCTCTGCCCCCAGCTGTGCCCTGGACACCATATGTGAATTGATTGCTCCCCATCTATCTTCTGAGCTCGTGCTGTGCTAGGTGACCTAAACTGAGACATGCTTAACACCCCGGCGATCCTACAATCTAATCTTGATGTCCTCAATCTCACACAAATTATCTATGAACCTACCAGGTACTACCCCAAATCCGTAAACACGGGCACCCTCATAGATATCATCCTAACTAACTCACCCTCCAAATACACCTCTGCTGTTTTCAACCAAGATCTCAGCGATCACTGCCTCATTGCCTGCATCGGTAATAGGGTCTGCGGTCAAACGACCACCCCTCATCAATGTCAAACGCTCACTAAAACACTTCTGCGAGCAGGCCTTTCTAATTGACCTGGCCCAGGTATCCTGGAATGACATTGACCTCATCCCGTCAGTAGATGATGCCTGTTTATTCTTTAATAGTGCCTTCCTCACCATCTTAAATAAGCATGCTCCATTCAAAAAATGTAGAACTAGGAATAGATATAGCCCTTAGTTCACTCCAGACCTGTCTGCCCTTGGCCAGAACAAAAACATCCTGTGGCGTACTGCATTAGCATCGAATAGCCCCAGGGATATGCAACTTTTCAGGGATGTTAGGAACCAATATACACAGGCAGTTAGGTAAGCAAAGGCTATCCTTTTCAAGCAGAAATTTGCATTATGTAGTACACACTGAAAAAGTTTTGGGACACTGTAAAGTCCATGGAGAATAAGAGCACCTCCTCCCAGCTGCCCACTGCACTGAGGCTAGGAAACACAGTCACTACCGATAAATCCACAACAATTGAGAATTTCAATAAGCATTTTTCTATGGCTGGCCATGCTTTCCACCTGGCTACCCATGCCCCGTTCAACAGCGCTGCGCTCCCCACAGAATCTCACCCAAACCTCCTCCACTTCTCCTTCACCCAAATCCAGATAGCTGATGTTCTGAAAGAGCTACAAAATCTGGACCCCTACAAATCAGCCGGGCTAGACAATCTGTACTCTCCCTTTCTAAAATTATCTGCCGAAATTGTTGCAACCCCTATTTACTAGTCTGTTCAACCTCTCTTACGTATCTGAGATCCCTAAAGATTGGAAAGCTGCCGCGGTCATCCCCCTCTTCAAAAGGGGAGACACTCTAGACCAGGGGTGTCAAAGTCAAATGGACGGAGGGCCAAATAAAAAATTTAGCTACAAGCCGAGGGCCGGACTGTTCGAATGTTCATTGAAAATTTTTAAATGACGCATATAGTCTAGTGAACCTAATTGAACCTACTGAAAACCTAACAAATATATTCCAATATGATCAGATAAATAAAGCAATATTTTCTTATGGCTCTGTCAGTAATCTTTAATTTTCAACAGACACAAAAGACAAATTTCCTTTATATAAAAATCCCCATAACATGAACATTAAATGAAAGAAACCGGTATTCAAGGCACCATCAGTAGCCTATATTTTCTATTTTAGCAAAAGTGGGCTAAATTTACTTCAAAGAAAAAAACAATAATAGCAATTTTCTATCATCCACTCAACTGAAATATTTTTAAAATATAATTGGATTGAAATACAATAAAATAAAGTGCAAAAATCTATTAATCAAAAACAACACTTTGTTTAAGGAGAAGTAACATGCAGTGAAAACAAATATTAAACTTTAACTTTTAAACTTGAACTGAGTAAAAACTCTAAATATGTGATTGCACAGTAATGTTCACTTGTTTGAGGTTGAGGGTGATACTTGGTGGTGTCCCATCTTTTCCACAAGTTCATCAATGTTCGGTAAGGCTCTGAGCTGAGGAAATCCTCAGAATTGAGTGGAGGTGTTCAGCAGTAAGTCGACTTCTGTGTGATGTTTTGTTCAAGTTCATCAAAGAAAACAGTTGTTCACACAGGTATGTGCTGCCAAACATAGACAACGTTTGAGCAGCCTGGATGCGCAGCTGGGGCATTGTGTCGGGAGGAAACGGGCGAACTCCGCAGCACCCACTGCCGCATATTTTGCCCTCAGTGCATCATTGCATTGGAGGTCAATCAACTCCATTTGGAGGTTTGGTGGTGAGCTTTCCACGTCAACAGCAAATGGGTTACCGAGCAGTTCCAACCTGCTTTTTGTGCTTCAAAGTCAGCAAATCGGCGTCGAAAGTCAGCGGCAAGCATACCTATTTTATCAGCCAACTGTGCGCTCGGGAACGCACTGGTAGAGAGCTTCTCTTTCATGGTCTGGCAGCTGGGAAAGTGGCTCAAATTTTCTTTCCGCATCTGCGTCTCCCACAGAGTCAGTTTGGTTTTAAATGCCTTCACTGTACTGTACATATCAGAGATGACACGATCCCGACCCTGCAGCTGCAAGTTCATTGCATTCAGATGACTCGTAATGTCACACAGAAAAGCCATTTCACACAGAAACATTTCGTCTCGGAGTTGTGTTGTGTCTTTCCCTTTGCTGTCCAAGAACAGACAAATCTCCTCACGAAGCTCAAACATCTTTGAAGCACCTTTCCCTGGCTTAGCCATCGCACCTCTGTGTGATAAGGCAAATCACCATGCTCCGTTTCTAACTCCGTCAGAAATGCCTTGAACTGGCGGTGATTCAAACCTTTGGCTCTGATAAAGTTAACTGTGCGCGTGATGATGCTCATTACATGCTCCATTTTCAAGGCTTTACCGCACAACGCTTCCTGGTGTATGATACAATGATAAGCTGTCAGCTCACCTGTCGCGTTTTCCTCTTGCATCTTTTCCCGTATCTTCGCCACCAGTCCGCTCCTGTGTCCACACATCGCAGGTGCTCTGTCGGTTGTCAAACCCACGAGTTTTTCCCAAGGCAGCTCCATCTCATTTACACATCTTGACACCTCTTCATACAAATCATGCCCCGTAGTTGTGCCATGCATAGGACGTAAAGCCAAAAACTCCTCTGTCACGCTTAGGCTGGAGTCCACTCCGCGGATGAAAATTGACAACTGGGCAATGTCAGAAATGTCGGTGCTCTCATCCACAGCCAAGGAATATGCAATGAAATCTTTTCCCTTTTTCACAAGCTGCTCTTTTAGATTGATGGACAACTGGTCTACTCTCTCGGCAATGGTGTTTCTGCTCAGACTCACATTTAAAAAGAGTTGCCTTTTTCTGGGCAAACTTCGTCACAAACTTTAATCATGCAGTTTTTGATGAAATCCCCTCCGTAAATGGCCGGGCTGATTTAGCGATCTCTTCTGCCAAAATAAAACTGGCCTTGACAGCAGCCTGGCCTTGTGATTTGGCTTTTTGAACAGAGCCTGTCGAGATTTGAGGCCTCGTTTTAATTCCTCTGCCTTTTGTAGCCTTTGTTCCATGTCCATATTCTTGTTTTTGTCCGCGTGTTTCGTTTCATAATGTCGTCTCAGATTATACTCTTTCAGTACCGCCACACTTTCTCCACACAGAAGACACACAGGTTTTCCAGCTACCTCCGTGAACAAATACTCCGACTCCCACCTTGTTTGAAACCCCGGTTCTCAGTGTCCACCTTCCGTTTTGCCATTTTTGATGGGTATCTGAAAGTTAATTTTACTGTGATGCTGACAACTGCTGTGCCAATAAATATTGAAATGAAGCAGCCTACTGCTCGGTGCGTCACCGTTGCATTGTGGGAAATGTAGTATTGGTGCGTGTAAAAGATCTGCGGGCTGCCGGCTTGCTGCGGTCTGCGGGCCGGTTCTAATAATAAATCAAGATCATCCCAGGGGCCGTAAAAAACCTTCTCGCGGGCGGATGTGGCCCGCGGGCCTTGACTCTGACATATGTGCTCTAGACCCAAACTGCTACAGACCTATATCAATTCTAGCCTGCCTAAGGTCTTTGAAAGCCAAGTTAACAAACAGATTACCGAACATTTTGAATCTCACCGTACCTTCTCCGCTATGCAATCTGGTTTCAGAGCTGGTTATGGGTGCACCTCAGCTACGCTCAAGGTCCTAAATTATATCATAACCGCCATCGATAAGAGACATTACTGTGCAGCCGTATACATGGACCTGGCTAAGGCTTTCGATTCTGTCAATCACAACATTCTTATTGGCAGACTCAACAGCCTTGGTTTCTCAAAAATTGCCTCGCTTGGTTAAACAATTACACTGAAAGAGTTCAGTGTGCCAAATCGGAGGGCCTGTTGTCCGGACCACTGGCAGTCTCTATGGGGGCGCCACAGGGTTCAATTCTCGGGCCGACTCTCTTCTCCGTATACATCAATGATGTCTCTCTCACTGCTGGTGATTCTTTGATCCACCTCTATGCAGACGACACCATTCTGTATACCATTCAGATGAGCATCAATGCCATACAACACTCCAACTGCTCTTAAATGCAAGTAAAACTAAATGCATGCTCTTCAACCATTCACTGCCTGCACCTGCTCACATGTCCAGCATCACTACTCTGGACGGTTCTGACTTAGAATATGTGGACAACTACAAATACCTAGGTGTCTGGTTAGAGTGTAAACTCTCCTTCCAGACTCACATTAAACATCTCCAATCTAAAGTTAAATCTTGAACACTCTGCTCAATAAATTGGATGCAGTCTATCACACAGTGCCATCGATTTTGTCACCAAAGCCCCATATACCACCCACCACTGCGACCTGTATGCTCTCGTTGGTTGGTCCTCGCTTCATATTCGTTGCCAAACCCTCTGGCTAAGTCTCTGCTAGGTAAAGCCCCACCTTATCTCAGCTCCCTGGTCAGCATAGCAGCACCCTCCCATAGTACACGTTCCAGCAGGTATATCTCACTGGTCACCCCCAAAGCCAATTCTTCCTTTGGCCGCCTCTCCTTCCAGTTCTCTGCTGCCAATGACTGGAATGAACTGCAAAAATCTCTAAAGCTGGAGACTCTTACCTCCCTCACTAACTTTAAGCACCAGCTGTCAGTGAAGCTCACAGATCACTGCACCTGTACATAGCTCAATCTACCTCATCCCCATACTGTATTTATTTATTTATCTTGCGCCTTTTCACCCCAGTATCTCTACTTGCACATTAATCTTCTGCACATCTACCATTCCAGTGTTTAATTGCTATATTGTAATTACTTTGCCACCGTGGCCTATTTATTGCCTTACCTCCCTTATCTGACCTCAGTTACACACCCTGTATATAGACTTGTTCTGTTGTATTATTGATTGTATGTCTGTTTACCAGGACGTGTACTCCGAGCATGCGCTGACCAACTGGCAAGTGTCTACACTGACATTTTCAACCTCTCCCTGACTTAGTCTGTAATACCAACATGTTTCAAACAGACCACCATAGTCCCTGTGCCCAGTAACACTAAGGTAACCTGCCTAAATGACTACCGACACGTAGCACTCAGGTCTGTAGCCATGAAGTGCTTTGAAAGGCTGGTCATGGCTCACATAAACACCATTATCCCAGAAACCCTAGACCCACTCCAATTTGCATACCTCCCCAACAGATCCACAGATGATGCAATCTCTATTGCAATCATCACTGCCCTTTCCCACCTGGACAAAAGGAACAGCTACATATGTGAGAATGCTATTCATTGACTACAGCTCAGCGTTCAACACCATAGTGCCCTCAAAGCTCATCACTAAGCTAAGGACCCTGGGACAAAACACCTCCATCTGCAACTGGAACCTGGACTTCCTGACGGGCCGCCCCCTGGTGGTAAGGGTAGGGAACAACTAATCCGACACGCTGATCCTCAACATGGGAGCCCCTCAGGGGTGTGTGCTCAGTCCCCTGCTGTATTCCCTGTTCACTCCAACACCAACAGTACGTTTGCCAATGACACAGCAGTGGTAGATTGATCACCGACAACGATGAGACAGCCTATAGGGTGGAGGTCAGAGACCTGGCCGTGTGGTGCCAGGACAACAACCTCTTCCTCAACGCGATCAAGACAAAAATGATTGTGGACTACAGGAAAAGGAGGACCGAGCACGCCCCCATTCTCATTGACGGGGCTGTAGTGGAGCAGGTTGAGAGCTTCAAGTTACTTGGTGTCCACATCACCAACAAACTATTGTGGTCCAAACACACTAAGACAGTCACGAAGAGGGCATGACAAAGCCTATTCCCCCTCAGGAGACGGAAAATATTTTGCATGTGTCCTCAGATCCTCAAATGGTTTTACAGCTGCACCATCGAGAGCATCCTGACTGGTTGCATCACTGCCTGGTATGGTAACTGCTCGGTCTTGTTGGGGAATAATCAGAATTGGTTGGTAACATAGGTAAGATGTTTTATATTCATCATAAGTAAGTAAGTTACTTCTCATCAGAATGTTGTTTTTGTATAATACTGTGGCGGGGTTGCAGTATCTGTTCTATGTCAAGACTAAGTTGCTTGGGCCGGAGAGAGGAGAGAGGTCAAGCGTGTATCTCTTGGCTCCACAATGTCTGTGTGCCAGTCAATGTGTCTCTGTGATCTTGTCAAGATAGGATGGATTTGATATACGCCTGTTGATATGGAGGATTTGTTTTATGGTTCTGAGTTTGAGAAGAGAACATAGTTTAGGAGACAAAGCTGAACGATGAATTATGCCGATGCTATCTGGCTCTGTGTGTCTTTGCTATAAAGGATCTCAGTTGAAATGTGGAAGGGACTCTCAGAGAATTCATTGATAGACACTGAATTGATCTGAGAGTCACAGGGTTGTGATAGAGCTCATATAATTAAAGATGGACTTTGTGATAACTAACTCTGACTTGTGTGTGGTTTGCTCTCATGATTTGGTAAATAGAGGAAATTTCCACGACAGTTTCCGACTGCAAGACAGTGGCTATTGCGTATGGTCCAGTACATCACTGGGGCCAAGCTTCCTGCCATCCAGGACCTCTATATGAGGCGGTGGCAGAGGAAGGCCCTAGAAATTGTCAAAGACCTCAGTCACCCTAGTCATCTGGGCACAGTACAACAACTGCAGCTATGGGAGTGGAAAACGACAACATTAATGCACTTGATAAAAAGCAACATTGTGCTGCTTAGTTTTGAATTTATCAAAGGCCTTTGATTCAATTGACCATGAATAGTTGTTAGCTAGACTCAGAAACATTGGTCTCAGTGAAGTAAATTGGTTTAGGAACTATCTTTCTGATAGAACACAATGTGTATACACTGACAATCACAAGTCTAGCTTTCTTGAGATTAACAGAGGTGTGCCCCAGGGTTCCATTTTAGCTCCTGTGTTGTTCTCAATATTTATTAATGATTTGGGGAATGGGATGCAACCAGCTAAGTTACATCTATATGCAGATGATACAGTTATATATTCATGTGCTCCTTCTCTGGTTCAGGCTTTTGAAGAGCTCAGACTGCTTTTCAGTCACTGCAGGCCTCCCTTTATGGTGCCAAACTGATCTTGAATGTACAAAAAACTAAATTCATGACCTTAACCAGAGCTAGAACTCTGCCAGAGAAGGTTAGCATTGTCACATCTGGTGGCTAATCCACTGAACAAGTGTCATGCTACACATACCTCGGTATCTGGTTGGATGACAAGTTGTCCTATAAAGTTCATGTGGATAATCTTGTGAAAAAGCTTAAATTGAAATTGGGTTTTTATTTTTATAATAAGGCTTGCTTCCCGCTTATGGCAAAAAGAAGCTTTTGTTCAGGCCACTTTTCTCTCTGTAATTAATTCTGATTGTTGTATATGCATGCAGCCTCCTCTGTCTAACAGAGACTGGACTCTGTTTATCATGCAGCCTCCTCTGTCTAACAGTGACTGGACTCTGTTTATCATGCAGCCTCCTCTGTCTGACAGAGACTGGACTCTGTTTATCATGCAGCCTCCTCTGTTTATCATGCAGCCTCCTCTGTCTAACAGAGACTGGACTCTGTTTATCATGCAGTCTCCTCTGTCTGACAGAGACTGGACTCTGTTTATCATGCAGCCTCCTCTGTCTAACAGAGACTGGACTCTGTTTATCATGCAACCTCCTCTGTCTAACAGAGACTGGACTCTGTTTATCATGCAGCCTCCTCTGTCTAACAGAGACTGGACTCTGTTTATCATGCAACCTCCTCTGTCTAACAGAGACTGGACTCTGTTTATCATGCAGCCTCCTCTGTCTAACAGAGACTGGACTCTGTTTATCATGCAGCCTCCTCTGTCTAACAGAGACTGGACTCTGTTTATCATGCAGCCTCCTCTGTCTAACAGAGACTGGACTCTGTTTATCATGCAGCCTCCTCTGTCTAACAGAGACTGGACTCTGTTTATCATGCAGCCTCCTCTGTCTAACAGAGACTGGACTCTGTTTATCATGCAGTCTCCTCTGTCTGACAGAGACTGGACTCTGTTTATCATGCAGCCTCCTCTGTCTGACAGAGACTGGACTCTGTTTATCATGCAGCCTCCTCTGTCTGACAGAGACTGGACTCTGTTTATCATGCAGCCTCCTCTGTCTAACAGAGACTGGACTCTGTTTATCATGCAGCCTCCTCTGTCTAACAGAGACTGGACTCTGTTTATCATGCAGCCTCCTCTGTCTGACAGAGACTGGACTCTGTTTATCATGCAGACTCCTCTGTCTAACAGAGACTGGACTCTGTTTATCATGCAGCCTCCTCTGTCTGACAGAGACTGGACTCTGTTTATCATGCAGCCTCCTCTGTCTGACAGAGACTGGACTCTGTTTATCATACAGCCTCCTCTGTCTGACAGAGACTGGACTCTGTTTATCATACAGCCGCCTCTGTCTGACAGAGACTGGACTCTGTTTATCATGCAGCCTCCTCTGTCTGGCAGAGACTGGACTCTGTTTATCATGCAGCCTCCTCTGTTTATCATGTAGCCTCCTCTGTCTGACAGAGACTGGACTCTGTTTATCATACAGCCTCCTCTGTCTGACAGAGACTGGACTCTGTTTATCATACAGCCTCCTCTGTCTGACAGAGACTGGACTCTGTTTATCATGCAGCCTCCTCTGTTTATCATGTAGCCTCCTCTGTCTGACAGAGACTGGACTCTGTTTATCATGCAGCCTCCTCTGTCTTACAGAGACTGGACTCTGTTTATCATACAGCCTCCTCTGTCTGACAGAGACTGGACTCTGTTTATCATGCAGCCTCCTCTGTCTGACAGAGACTGGACTCTGTTTATCATGCAGCCTCCTCTGTCTGACAGAGACTGGACTATGTTTATCATGCAGCCTCCTCTGTTTATCATGCAGCCTCCTCTGTTTTACAGAGACTGGACTCTGTTTATCATGCAGCCTCCTCTGTCTGACAGAGACTGGACTCTGTTTATCATGCAGCCTCCTCTGTCTGACAGAGACTCTGTTTATCATGCAGCCTCCTCTGTCTGACAGAGACTGGACTCTGTTGATCATGCAGCCTCCTCTGTCTAACAGAGACTGGACTCTGTTTATCATGCAGCCTCCTCTGTCTGACAGAGACTGGACTCTGTTTATCATGCAGCCTCCTCTGTCTGACAGAGACTGGACTCTGTTTATCATGCAGCCTCCTCTGTCTGACAGAGACTGGACTCTGTTTATCATACAGCCTCCTCTGTCTGACAGAGACTGGACTCTGTTTATCATGCAGCCTCCTCTGTCTGACAGAGACTGGACTCTGTTTATCATGCAGCCTCCTCTGTCTAACAGAGACTGGACTCTGTTTATCATGCAGCCTCCTCTGTCTGACAGAGACTGGACTCTGTTTATCATGCAGCCTCCTCTGTCTGACAGAGACTGGACTCTGTTTATCATGCAGCCTCCTCTGTCTGACAGAGACTGGACTCTGTTTATCATGCAGCCTCCTCTGTCTGACAGAGACTGGACTCTGTTTATCATACAGCCTCCTCTGTCTGACAGAGACTGGACTCTGTTTATCATGCATCCTCCTCTGTTTATCATGTAGCCTCCTCTGTCTTACAGAGACTGGACTCTGTTTATCATGCAGCCTCCTCTGTCTGACAGAGACTGGACTCTGTTTATCATGCAGTCTCCTCTGTCTGACAGAGACTGGACTCTGTTTATCATGCAACCTCCTCAGTCTGACAGAGACTGGACTCTGTTTATCATACAGCCTCCTCTGTCTAACAGAGACTGGACTCTGTTTATCATACAGCCGCCTCTGTCTGACAGAGACATGGACTCTGTTTATCATGCAGCCTCCTCTGTCTGACAGAGACTGGACTCTGTTTATCATGCAGCCTCCTCTGTTTATCATGTAGCCTCCTCTGTCTGACAGAGACTGGACTCTGTTTATCAGGCAGCCTCCTCTGTTTATCATGTAGCCTCCTCTGTCTGACAGAGACTGGACTCTGTTTATCATGCAGCCTCCTCTGTTCATCATGTAGCCTCCTCTGTCTGACAGAGACTGGACTCTGTTTATCATGCAGCCTCCTCTGTCTTACAGAGACTGGACTCTGTTCATC
>NW_026287969.1:0-15000 GCF_023373465.1 Oncorhynchus keta | reverse complement strand
ATGCAGCTAGTGTGGCCACACCAGACTGTTACTTTTGATTCTGACACCCCCTTTGTTCAGGGACACATTATTCCATTTCTGTTAGTCACATGTCTGTGGAACTTGTTCAGTTAAGTCTCAGTTGTTGAATCTTGTTGTGTTCATACAAATATTTACATATGCTAAGTTTGCTCAAAATAAACGCAGTTGACAGTGAGGACATTATTTTTTTGCTGAGTTTATGTAAGAATATGTTTCGTTGAGTTCAATTCATCAAGCTGAATGCCTTGGGTCTCAAACGCTGCCTGTGCATCTGGGTCCTGGACTTTCCCCCAGGTGGTAAAAGTAGGAAACAACACCTCCACTTCGCTGACCCTCAACATGGGGGCCCCACAAGGGTGTGTGCTCAACTCCCTCCTGTACTCCCTGTTCACCCACGACTGTGTGTCCATGCACTCCTCCGACTCAATCATCAAGTTTGCAAACGACACAACACTAGTGAGCTTGATCACCAACAACTGCAACTGCTCCGCCCACAACCGTAAGGCTCCCCAGAGGGTAGTGAGGTCTGCACAACGCATCACCGGGGCAAACTACCTGCCCTCCAGGACACCTACACCACCCGATGTCACAGGAAGGCCATAAAGATCATCAAGGACAACAACCACCCGAGCCACTGCCTGTTCACCCCGCTATCATCCAGAAGGAGAGGTCAGTACAGATGCATCAAAGCTGGGACCGAGAGACTGAAAAACAGCTTCTACCTCAAGGCCACCAGAATGTTAAACAGCCACCACTAACATTGAGTGGCTGCTGCCAACATACTGACTCAACTCTAGCCACTTTAATAATGGAAAAATGTATGTAAAAAATATATCACGAGCCACTTTAAACAATGCCACTTCATATAATGTTTACATACCCTACATTAGGGTTTTGCACACAATGTATATAGACTCTCCTTTTTTCTACTGTATTATTGACTTGTTAATTGTTTACTCCATGTGTAACTCTGTGTTGTCTGTTCACACTGCTATGCTTTATCTTGGCCAGGTCGCAGTTGCAAATGAGAACTTGTTCTCAACTAGCCTACCTGGTTAAATAATAATTACTCATCTCATATGTATATACTGTACTCTATACCATCTACTGCATCTTGCCATCTTTATGTAATACATGTATCACTAGCCACTCTTGGATCTACCCGGATCCGGTATATTTGTCATCAGCAACGCTGAATAGCATAGCGCAACAGTCAAAAAATATTACTAGAAAATATTCATATTCATGAAATCACAAGTGAAATATAGCGAAACACAGCCTTTTGTTAATCACACTGTCGTCTCAGATTTTGAAGTTATGCTTTACAGCGAAAGCAATACAAGCGTTTGTGTAAGTTTATCGATAGCATAACAAAACAGTAAGTACACCTAGCATCAGGTAACTTGGTCACGAAAATCAGAAAAGCAATCAAATTAATCGGTTACCTTTGATGATCTTTCGGATGTTTTCACTCACGAGACTCCCAGTCAGACAGCAAATGTTCCTTTTTGTTCCATAAAGATATTTTTAGATCCAAATACCTCCGTTAGTTTGATGCGTTATGCCCAGGAATCCACCGAAATAGCAGTCACGACAACGCAGACAAAAATTCAAAATTATATCCATGTCGACAGAAACATGTCGAACGTTTTATAATCAATCCTCAAGGTGTTTTTCAAATATCCATTCAATAAAAAATCAACCGGGACAGTTGGCTTTTCACTGCAATATCAGTTTTGTTATGCTCACAGACAATATTTTTACAGTTTTGGAAACTTTAGAGTGTTTTCTATCCTAAGCTGTCAATTATATGCATATTCTAGCATCTGGTCCTGAGAAATAGGCCGTCTACTTTGGGAATGTTATTTTTCCAAACATAAAAATAGTGCCCCCTAGCTTCAAGAGGTTCATATAATGTTTACATACCCTACATTACTCATCTCATATGTATATACTGTACTCGATACCATCTACTGCATCTTGCCTATGCCGTTCTATACCATCACTCATTCATATATCTTTATGTACATATTCTTCATTCCTTTACACATGTGTGTATAAGGTAGTAGTTGTGGAATTGTTAGGTTAGATTACTCGTTGGTTATTACTGCATTGTCGGAACTAGAAACACAAGCATTTCACTACACTCACATTAACATCTGCTATCCATGTGTATGTGACAAATACAATTTGATTTGATTTGAGAGACTGTTGAATCAGCTTTACCTGGGAACACTCCTCCATAATGTCTTGGTGTCATCATTATAATGATAAATAACAGCTATTTATGGTTTATTGCCATACGATTTATACCCCTTCTACCATACCATCCATAATACATGGCATTATACTCCTTATAGGAAGTACAGTGCCTTGCAAAAGTATTCACCCCCCGTTTTTTTCTATTTTGTCGCATTACAACCTGTAATTTAAATGGATTTCATGTAATGGACATGCACTAAATAGTCCAAATTGGTGAAGTGAAATGAAAAAAATAACTTGTTTAAATTTCTTTTAAAACGGGAAGTGGTGATTGCATATGTATTCACCCCTTTGCCATGAAGTCCCCAAATCAAATCTGGAAGCAACAAATTGCCTTCAGAAGTCACATAATTACTTAAATAAAGTCCACATGTGTGGAATCTAAGTGTCACATGATCTCTGTATATATACACCCGTTCTGAAATAGGACCACTTTAAGCTCTACACTCCACAGAGCTGGGCTTTACGGAAGATTGGCCAGAAAAAAAGCCATTGCTTGAAGAAAAAAATAAGCAAACACATTTTGAGTTCGCCAAAAGTCATGTGGGAGACTCCCGAAACATATGGAAGAAGCAACTCTGGTCAGATGAGGCAAAAATTGAGCTTTTTGGCCATCAAGAAAAATGCAATGTCTGGCGCAAACCCAACACCTATCATCACCCAGAGAACAACATCCCCACAGTGAAGCATGGTGGTGGCAGTATCGTGCTGTGGGGATGTTTTACATCAGAAGGGACTGAGAAACTGGTCTGAATTGAAGGAATGATGGATGGCACTAAATACAGGGATATTCTTGAGGGAAATCTGCCAGAGATTTGAGACTGGGACAGCAAGACAATGACCCTAAGCATACTGCTAAAGCAACACTCAAGTCTTTGATTACTACACTACCTTACTCACTCTGTTTACTACACTACCTTACTCACTCTGTTTACTACACTACCTTACTCACTCTGTTTACTACACTACCTTACTCACTCTGTTTACTACACTACCTTACTCACTCTGTTTACTACACTACCTTACTCACTCTGTTTACTACACTACCTTACTCACTCTGTTTACTACACTACCTTACTCACTCTGTTTACTACACTACCGTACTCACTCTGTTTACTACACTACCTTACTCACTCTGTTTACTACACTACCTTACTCACTCTGTTTACTACACTACCGTACTCACTCTGTTTACTACACTACCTTACTCACTCTGTTTACTACACTACCTTACTCACTCTGTTTACTACACTACCTTACTCACTCTGTTTACTACACTACCTTACTCACTCTGTTTACTACACTACCGTACTCACTCTGTTTACTACACTACCTTACTCACTCTGTTTACTACACTACCTTACTCACTCTGTTTACTACACTACCGTACTCACTCTGTTTACTACACTACCTTACTCACTCTGTTTACTACACTACTCACTCTGTTTACTACACTACCTTACTCACTCTGTTTACTACACTACCGTACTCACTCTGTTTACTACACTACCGTACTCACTCTGTTTACTACACTACCGTACTCACTATGTTTACTACACTACCTTACTCACTCTGTTTACTACACTACCGTACTCACTATGTTTACTACACTACCTTACTCACTATGTTTAGCTCATGGCTTCACATGTGAATCCTTAAAGAGATGCCAGGAGCTTATTCAAGAAAGATCAAGTGTAATATATTATAAAAATAAGTCACCAAATTATATTTTGAAGGAGGAAGCAAAGTACTTTAAGCATATATTTTTGTTTCATCTCTCCATCTCCTCTAACTGAAGATAATTGTATGGATTTTTTTCTATTAACTATGTAAAATGAACATCTGTACAGAAAGACTCATGTGAAGGTGAAATAACAGAGGAGGAACTTCTTGATGCAATTAAAGCCTTTAAGTCTCAAGTGCTGGATGGCAAACCAGTTGAGGTATACCAAACTACAGTGCTGGATAGCAAACCAGTTGAGGTATACCAAACTACAGTGTTGGATGGCAAACCAGTTGAGGTATACCAAACTACAGGGCTGGATGGCAAACCAGTTGAGGTATACCAAACTACAGTGCTGGATGGCAAACCAGTTGAGGTATACCAAACTACAGTGCTGGATGGCAAACCAGTTGAGGTATACCAAACTACAGGGCTGGATGGCAAACCAGTTGAGGTATACCAAACTACAGTGCTGGATGGCAAACCAGTTGAGGTATACCAAACTACAGGGCTGGATGGCAAACCAGTTGAGGTATACCAAACTACAGTGCTGGATAGCAAACCAGTTGAGGTATACCAAACTACAGTGCTGGATGGCAAACCAGTTGAGGTATACCAAACTACAGTGCTGGATAGCAAACCAGTTGAGGTATACCAAACTACAGTGCTGGATGGCAAACCAGTTGAGGTATACCAAACTACAGTGCTGGATGGCAAACCAGTTGAGGTATACCAAACTACAGTGCTGGATGGCAAACCAGTTGAGGTATACCAAACTACAGTGCTGGATGGCAAACCAGTTGAGGTATACCAAACTACAGTGCTGGATAGCAAACCAGTTGAGGTATACCAAACTACAGTGCTGGATGGCAAACCAGTTGAGGTATGCCAAACTACAGTGCTGGATAGCAAACCAGTTGAGGTATACCAAACTACAGTGCTGGATGGCAAACCAGTTGAGGTATACCAAACTACAGTGCTGGATGGCAAAACCAGTTGAGGTATACCAAACTACAGTGCTGGATGGCAAACCAGTTGAGGTATACCAACAATCCAGGGTTGGGTAGCATACCAGTTGAGGTATACCAAACTACAGGGCTGGATGGCAAACCAGTTGAGGTATACCAAACTACAGGGCTGGATGGCAAACCAGTTGAGGTATACCAAACTACAGTGCTGGATAGCAAACCAGTTGAGGTATACCAAACTACAGTGCTGGATGGCAAACCAGTTGAGGTATACCAAACTACAGTGCTGGATGGCAAACCAGTTGAGGTATACCAAACTACAGTGCTGGATAGCAAACCAGTTGAGGTATACCAAACTACAGTGCTGGATGGCAAACCAGTTGAGGTATACCAAACTACAGTGCTGGATGGCAAACCAGTTGAGGTATACCAAACTACAGTGCTGGATGGCAAACCAGTTGAGGTATACCAAACTACAGTGCTGGATAGCAAACCAGTTGAGGTATACCAAACTACAGTGCTGGATGGCAAACCAGTTGAGGTATGCCAAACTACAGTGCTGGATAGCAAACCAGTTGAGGTATACCAAACTACAGTGCTGGATGGCAAACCAGTTGAGGTATACCAAACTACAGTGCTGGATGGCAAACCAGTTGAGGTATACCAAACTACAGTGCTGGATGGCAAACCAGTTGAGGTATACCAACAATCCAGGGTTGGGTAGCATACCAGTTGAGGTATACCAAACTACAGGGCTGGATGGCAAACCAGTTGAGGTATACCAAACTACAGGGCTGGATGGCAAACCAGTTGAGGTATACCAAACTACAGTGCTGGATAGCAAACCAGTTGAGGTATACCAAACTACAGTGTTGGATGGCAAACCAGTTGAGGTATACCAAACTACAGGGCTGGATGGCAAACCAGTTGAGGTATACCAAACTACAGTGCTGGATGGCAAACCAGTTGAGGTATACCAAACTACAGTGCTGGATGGCAAACCAGTTGAGGTATACCAAACTACAGGGCTGGATGGCAAACCAGTTGAGGTATACCAAACTACAGTGCTGGATGGCAAACCAGTTGAGGTATACCAAACTACAGGGCTGGATGGCAAACCAGTTGAGGTATACCAAACTACAGTGCTGGATAGCAAACCAGTTGAGGTATACCAAACTACAGTGCTGGATGGCAAACCAGTTGAGGTATACCAAACTACAGTGCTGGATAGCAAACCAGTTGAGGTATACCAAACTACAGTGCTGGATGGCAAACCAGTTGAGGTATACCAAACTACAGTGCTGGATGGCAAACCAGTTGAGGTATACCAAACTACAGTGCTGGATGGCAAACCAGTTGAGGTATACCAAACTACAGTGCTGGATGGCAAACCAGTTGAGGTATACCAAACTACAGTGCTGGATAGCAAACCAGTTGAGGTATACCAAACTACAGTGCTGGATGGCAAACCAGTTGAGGTATGCCAAACTACAGTGCTGGATAGCAAACCAGTTGAGGTATACCAAACTACAGTGCTGGATGGCAAACCAGTTGAGGTATACCAAACTACAGTGCTGGATGGCAAACCAGTTGAGGTATACCAAACTACAGTGCTGGATGGCAAACCAGTTGAGGTATACCAACAATCCAGGGTTGGGTAGCATACCAGTTGAGGTATACCAAACTACAGTGCTGGATAGCAAACCAGTTGAGGTATACCAAAAATCCAGGGTTGGGTAGCATACCAGTTGAGGTATACCAAACTACAGTGCTGGATGGCAAACCAGTTGAGGTATACCAAACTACAGTGCTGGATGGCAAACCAGTTGAGGTATACCAAACTACAGGGCTGGATGGCAAACCAGTTGAGGTATACCAAACTACAGTGCTGGATAGCAAACCAGTTGAGGTATACCAAACTACAGTGCTGGATGGCAAACCAGTTAAGGTATACCAAAAATCCAGGGTTGGGTAGCATACCAGTTGAGGTATACCAAACTACAGTGCTGGATGGCAAACCAGTTAAGGTATACCAAAAATCCAGGGTTGGGTAGCATACCAGTTGAGGTATACCAAACTCCAGGGCTGGACGACATACCGGTTGAGGTATACCAAACTACAGTGCTGGATAGCAAACCAGTTGAGGTATACCAAAAATCCAGGGTTGGGTAGCATACCAGTTGAGGTATACCAAACTCCAGGGCTGGATGACATACCAGTTGAGGTATACCAAACTCCAGGGCTGGGTAGCATACCAGTTGAGGTATACCAAACTCCAGGGCTGGACGACATACCGGTTGAGGTATACCAAACTACAGTGCTGGATAGCAAACCAGTTGAGGTATACCAAATATCCAGGGTTGGGTAGCATACCAGTTGAGGTATACCAAACTCCAGGGCTGGATGACATACCAGTTGAGGTATACCAAACTCCAGGGTTGGGTAGCATACCAGTTGAGGTATACCAAACTCCAGGGCTGGATGACATACCAGTTGAGGTATACCAAACTCCAGGGTTGGGTAGCATACCAGTTGAGGTATACCAAACCAGTGCCGGATGGCAAACCAGTTGAGGTATACCAAACTCCAGTGCTGGATGGCAAACCAGTTGAGGTATACCAAACTCCACGGCTGGACGACATACCGGTTGAGGTATACCAAACTCCATGGCTGGGTAGCATACCAGTTGAGGTATACCAAACTCCACGGCTGGACGACATACCAGTTGAGGTATACCAAACTCCAGGGTTGGGTAGCATACCCGTTGAGGTATCCCAAACTCCAGTGCTGGATGGCAAACCCGTTGAGGTCTACCAGTGGAGGTCTACCAGTGGAGGTCTATCAGTGGAGGTCTACCAGGCGAGGTCTACCAGGCGAGGTCTACCAGTTGAGGTATACCAAACTCTAGGGCTGGATAGCACACCAGTGGAGGTCTACCAGTGGAGGTCTACGAGTTGAGTATATACCAAACTCCAGGGCTGGATGGCAAACCATTTGAGTATATACCAAACTCCAGGGCTGGATGGCAAACCAGTTGAGGTCTACCAGTTGAGGTCTACCAGTGGAGGTCTACCAAACTTTTTTTGATAGACTCAGTAGACCATTATTAGCATGTTTTATCCACTCCTATGTAGATGGTAGATTATTGGACACTAAATTACTTCATTATTACTGAAACAGGATACAAGTGGTAAATGTAAAGATCCAGTCCATTTAAATCATTGAAGGCCCCTTACATTTCAGTGTTGTGATGCAAAAATTCAGCTGCTCATTCTAGCCTAATGTATAGCCATAGAAATAAAAAGGGACTTGATGCATATTATTAATTCTAATCAGATATGTTTTTTACATGGGCGATACACTGGAGATAATATAAGACAAGTACTGGAAACAATAGAACACTGACATATCTGGGAAACCAGGCCTGGCATTAATATCAGACTTTGAAAAGGCTTTTGATAAAGTACGACTGGAGTTGACATATTTTGTATTTATATGTATGCTGCATCCACTCATCCTGGGGTCCGGCAAAGTTAAGACAGTTATACAATTTTAAAAACATTACAATACATTCATTACAGAATTCCCAACACACTAAGTTGTTCTGAGACAACTGCAATTTTTCCAAATCCTCCAAATCCTGAACAGTAGTCCAGGTGCGACAAACTAGAGCCTGTAGGACCTGCCTTGTTGATAGTGTTGTTAAGAAGGTAGAAACTATAGTCTGTAGAACCTGCCTTGTTGATAGTGTTGTTAAGAAGGCAGAGCAGCGCTTTATTATGGACAGACTTCTCCCCATCTTAGCTACTGTTGTATCAACATGTTTTGACCATGACAGTTTAGAGTCCAGGGTTACTCCAAGCAGTTTAGTCACCTCAAATCGCTCAATTTCCACAGTATGCATTAAAAGATTTAGTTGAGGTTTAGGGTTCAGTGAATGATTTGTCCCAAATACAATGCTTTTGTATTGGAAAATGTAGGACTAACTTATTCCTTGCTACCCTTCCCGAAACTAACTGTAGCTCTTTGTTAAGTGTTGCAGTCATTTCAGTCGCTGTAGTAGCTGACGTGTATAGTGTTGAGTCATCTGCATGCATAGACACACTGGCCTTACTCAAAGCCAGTGGCAAAGGGCCTAAACAGCAAAGGGCCTAAACAGCAAAGTGCCTAAACAGTAAAGGGCCTAAACAGCAAAGGGCCTAAACAGCTACCCTGGGCAATTCCTGATTCTACCTGGATTATGTTTGAGAGGCTTCCATTAAAGAACACCGTTTGTGTTCTGTTAGACAGGTAACTCTTTATCCACATTATAGCAGGGGGTGTAAAGCTATAACACATAAGTTTTTCCAGCAGCAGACTATAATCGATAATGTTGAAAGCTGCACTGACGTCTAACAAAACAGCCCCCACAATCATTTTATCAGCAATTTCTCTCAGCCAATCATCAGTCATTTGTGTAAGTGCTGTGCTTGTTGAGTGTTCTTCCCTATATGCGTGCAGAACGTCTGTTGTCAATTTGTTTATTGTGAAATAGCGTTGTATCTGGTCAAACACAATTTTTTCCAGAAGTTTACTAAGAGTTGGTAACAGACTGATTGGTCAGCTATTTTAGCCAGTAAAGGGTGCTTTAGTATTCTTGGGTAGCGGCATGACTTTAGCTTCCCTCTCAGGCCGGAGGGCACACACTTTCTAGTAGGCTTAAATAGAAGATGTGACAAATAGGAGTGGCAATATCGTCCACTATTATCCTCAGTAATTTTCCATCCAGATTGTCAGATCCCGGTGGCTTGTCATTGCTGATAGACAACAATAATTTCTCCACCTCTTCCACACTGACTTTACGGAATTCAAAAGTACAATTATTGTCTTTCATAATTTCTCAGTGACAGTGATTGTTGCTGGAATGTTATCCCTAAGTGTGTTTATCTTGCCAATGAAAAAGTAATTAAAGTAGTTGGCAATGTAACGAAGTTGCCTCCTCTTCTTCCGAAGAGGAGAGGCGAAACGAATCAGAGGACCAATACGCGGCGTGGTAATTTTCCATGGTACTTTTTAATGATATAAGGTACACATGAACAAACTAACAAAACAAGAAAACGTGAAAACTCAAATTACAGTCCTATCTGGTGCATACACAGAGACAGGAAACAATCACCCACAAACACACAGTGAAACCCAGGCTACCTAAGTATGATTCTCAATCAGAGACAACTAATGACACCTGCCTCTGATTGAGAACCATACTAGGCCGAAACATAGAATTTCCCAAAACCTAGACAAACAAACATAGACTGCCCACCCAACTCACGCCCCTGACCATACTAACTAAACACAAAACACAGAAAATAAAGGTCAGAACGTGACAGTACCCCCCCAAAGGTGCGGACTCCCGGCCGCAAAACCTTGACCTATAGGGAGGGTCTGGGTGGGCGTCTGTCCGCGGGTGGCGGTTCTGGCGCGGGACGCGGACCCCACTTCACCCTTGTCTTTGTCCGCCTCATTTTCCGCCTCCGTGGCTTTCTCACCATGGCAACCCCTCTCAATGACCCCACTGGACAGAGGGGCAGCTCGGGACAGAGGGGCAGGGGCTCTGGACAGAGGGACAGGGGCTCTGGACAGAGGACAGGGGCTCTGGACAGAGGGACAGGGGCTCTGGCGCCTCTGGGCTGAGGGGCTCTGGCGCCTCTGGGCTGAGGGGCTCTGGCGCCTCTGGGCTGAGGGGCTCTGGCGCCTCTGGGCTGAGGGGCTCCGGCAGCGGCGCCGGACAGGCGGGAGGCTCCGGCAGTGGCGCCGGACAGGCGGGACGCTCCGGCAGCGGCGCCGGACAGGCGGGAGGCTCCGGCAGCGGCGCCGGACAGGCGGGAGGCTCCGGCAGCGGCGCCGGACAGGCGGGAGGCTCCGGCAGCGGCGCCGGACAGGCGGGAGGCTCCGGACAGGCGGAGGCTCCGGCAGCGGCGCCGGACAGGCGGGAGGCTCCGGCAGCGGCGCCGGACAGGCGGGAGGCTCCGGCAGCGGCGCCGGACAGGCGGGAGGCTCCGGCAGCGGCGCCGGACAGGCGGGATGCTCCGGCAGCGGCGCCGGACAGGCGGGAGGCCCGGCAGCAGCGCCGGACAGGCGGGAGGCTCCGGCAGCGGCGCCGGACAGGCGGGAGCACCTGCAGAGAGGAGACAGAGAGACAGCCTGGTGCGTGGAGCTGCTACAGGAGGCAGCGGCGCCGGACAGGCGGGACGCTCCAGCAGCGGCGCCGGACAGGCGGGAGGCTCCGGCAGCGGCGCCGGACAGGCGGGAGGCTCCGGCAGTGGCGCCGGACAGGCGGGGAGGCTCCGGCAGCGGCGCCGGACAGGCGGGAGGCTCCGGACAGGCGGGAGGCTCCGGCAGCGGCGCCGGACAGGCGGGAGGCTCCGGCAGCGGCGCCGGACAGGCGGGAGGCTCCGGCAGCGGCGCCGGACAGGCGGAACGCTCCGGCAGCGCGCCGGACAGGCGGGAGCACCTGCAGGAGGAGACTGAGAGACAGCCTGGTGCGTGGGGCTGCCACAGGAACTACCAGGCTGGGGAGACTTTCAGGAGGCTTGGTGTTAGGAGGAGCCTGAAAGACCGGGCTGTGGGGAGCACTGGAGCTCTGGTGCGCAACCTGGCACCACTTCCCCAGGCTGGACAACTACTCGAGCCCGGACCCTCAAAAGTGCAGGCACAGGTTGAACCGGGCTGTGGGTAAGCACGGGAGATCTAGTGCTTACTACACGCACCTCTCCCCTAGGCTCCACTCCCACAGTTGCCCGGTGCGAGCGGAGCGCAGGCAGAGGACGCACTGCACCCTCCCAGCGCCCCGGAGACACAGCACGCAGAGCCGGCGCAGGATAACCTGGACCCAGACTGCGTACCGGCGACCAGACCCGCTGAGCAGGCACCATACGCCCTGGCTCAATGCCCACACTCGCATGGCACTCTCGGGGCTGCCCTATAGCGCACCGGGCTATGGACACGCACTGGCGACACCGTGCGCTCAACCGCATAACACGGTGCCTGACCAGTAATGCGCTGCTCATAATAAGCACGAGGAGTGAGCTCAGGTCTGCTACCTGGCTTAGTACCACCCTCGTGTGCCCCCAAAAAAATTTGGGGCTGCCTCTCGTACCTGTCGCACTGCCGTGCTGGCTCCTCATATTGCCGCCGATCAGCTTTCGCTGCCTCCAGCTCTGCTTTGGGGCTGCGATTTTCCCCAGCCCGTGCCCAGGGTCCCTCTTCGTTCCATATCTGCTCCCATGTCCAGGAGTCCTGTGATGGTGGCCTCTGTTGTTGATGCTGCTGCTGCTGTCGTCGCTGTCCTTTACCACGCCGCTTGGTCCGATTGTGGTGGGTGATTCTGTAACGAGTTTCCTCCTCTTCTTCCGAAGAGGAGAGGCGAAACGGATCAGAGGACCAATACGCGGCGTGGTAATTTTCCATGGTACTTTTTTAATGATATAAGGTACACATGAACAAACTAACAAAACAAGAAAACGTGAAAACTCAATTTACAGTCCTATCTGGTGCATACACAGAGACAGGAAACAATCACCCACAAACACACAGTGAAACCCAGGCTACCTAAGTATGATTCTCAATCAGAGACAACTAATGACACCTGCCTCTGATTGAGAACCATACTAGGCCGAAACATAGAATTTCCCAAAACCTAGACAAACAAACATAGACTGCCCACCCAACTCACGCCCTGACCATACTAACTAAACACAAAACACAGAAAATAAAGGTCAGAACGTGACAGGCAATATCAGTGCATTTTGTGATGTTGGCTTTTTCACCAAATGTCATTTAAAGCTCCAAAGCTTTTTACTCTAATTTTATGTATCATATATATTTGTTTCATAGTATAGTTTATTTTTTATTTTTTAGTCACATGATTTCCCAATCAGTTGGGCTGCCAGACAAATAGGCCATAACTTTTACCTCATACCTCTCAACTATACCATTTTTCAATTCCTCATCAACCCACAGGGATTTAATAGTTTTTACAGTCATATTCTTAATGGTTACGTGCTTATTAGTAACTGGAATATGAAACGTCATAAATGTGTCAAGTGCAGCGTCTGGTTGCTCCTCATTACACACCACAGACCAGCAGCGTCTGGTTGCTCCTCATTACACACCACAGACCAGCAGCGTCTGGTTGCTCCTCATTACACACCACAGACCAGCAGCGTCTGGTTGCTCCTCATTACACACCACAGACCAGCAGCGTCTGGTTGCTCCTCATTACACACCACAGACCAGCAGCGTCTGGTTGCTCCTCATTACACACCACAGACCAGCAGCGTCTGGTTGCTCCTCATTACACACCACAGACCAGCAGCGTCTGGTTGCTCCTCATTACACACCACAGACCAGCAAATATTCTTTACATCATCAACATATGAATTACTACTGTCATGTTCTGACCCTAGTTATTGTGTTAACCTCTAGCGTCGAGCAATCCCGTATCCGGGAGCGGAATCATAGCCTCAAGCTCATTACCATAACGCAACGTTAACTATTCATGAAAATCGCAAATGAAATGAAAGAAATATATTCACTCACAAGCTTAGCCTTTTGTTAACAACACTGTCATCTCAGATTTTCAAAATATGCTTTTCAACCATAGCTACACAAGCATTTGTGTAAGAGTATTGATAGCTAGCATAGCATTAAGCCAAGCATTCAGCAGGCAACATTTTTACAAAAACAAGAAAAGCATTCAATTAAAATAATTTACCTTTGACGAACTTCGGATGTTTTCAATGAGGAGACTCTCAGTTAGATAGCAAATGTTCATTTTTTCCAAAAATATTATTTGTGTAGGAAAAATCGCTCCGTTTTGTTAATCACGTTTGGCTAAGAAAAAAAAACTAAAATTCAGTCATTACAACGCCAAACTTTTTTCCAAATTAACTCCATAATATCGACAGAAACATGGCAAACGTTGTTTAGAATCAATCCTCAAGGTGTTTTTCACATATCTATTCGATGATAAATCATTCGTGGCAGTTGGGTTTCTCCTCAGTAGCAAATGGAAAAGTACTGCAGCTGGAGATTACGCAATAATTGCGGCGGAGGACACCAAGCGACCACCTGGTAAATGTAGTGTCTTATGGTCAATCTTCCAATGATATGCCTACAAATACGTCACAATGCTGCAGACACCTTGGAGAAACGACAGAAAGTGTAAGCTCATTCGTGGATATAAGGAGTCATTGAAACCTTCAAAATCTGGGGCACTTCCTGTTTGGAATTTCATCTTGGTTTCGCCTGTAGCATCAGTTCTGTGGCACTCACAGACAAAATCTTTGCAGTTTTGGAAACGTCAGAGTGTTTTCTTGCCAAAGCTGTCAATTATATGCATAGTCGAGCATCTTTTCATGACAAAATATCTTCTTTAAAACGGGAACGTTTTTCATCCAAAAATTTAAATAGCGCCCCCTATATCCAAGAAGTTAATTGTTTGTTTTAGTTGGTCAGGACGTGAGTTGGGAGGGCATTCTATGTTTTGTGTGTCTAGGTTGTTTTTCTGTGTTCGGCCTAGTATGGTTCTCAATCAGAGGCAGGTGTCATCAGTTGTTCTTAGGTAGCCTGGTTGTCTCTGATTGAGAATCATTCTTAGGTAGCCTGGTTGTCTCTGATTGAGAATCATACTAAGGTAGCCTGGTTGTCTCTGATTGAGAATCATACTAAGGTAGCCTGGTTGTCTCTGATTGAGAATCATTCTTAGGTAGCCTGGTTGTCTCTGATTGAGAATCATACTAAGGTAGCCTGGGTTTCACTGTTTGTTTGTGGGTGATTGTTTCCGTGTCTGTGCTTTTCACCACACGGTACTGTTTTCGGTTTCGGTTATCCAAGTTACGTTTATTGTTTTTGTATGGAGAATTCAGTTTATGTGTTTAAATAAACAACCATGGACACTTACCACACCGCATATTGGTCCTCCGATCCTTCTCTTCAGACAAAGAACCATTACAACTACAAAACTTATTGTATGACCTCTTCGTCTGT
>NW_026287968.1:5000-17500 GCF_023373465.1 Oncorhynchus keta | reverse complement strand
AGGATACTGATAGAAGGATACTGATGGAAGGATACTGATAGACATCTTACCGTTGAACCAGGTGGATATAAACAGATATAAATGGATGATCCTGTTGAAATGTTTGGTTATTGATAGGTTAATGATATGTATTAGTGGTAGAGGGGCTGATCTATACATGAATATGTTTTGTTGCTGTCCAATATCTGGAGGTATACACAAGAAGTATAAACAAGTCCCTGGGACACACACACACACACACACACACACACACACACACACACACACACACACACACACACACACACACACACACACACACACACACACACACACACACACACACACACACTCCAGGGGGGTTCTCCCTCCCACCCCTATAGTGACTCAACATCTGGCTCTGCTATAAACTCACAACATTAACACGTCATTACTGTAAGTACAGTTGAGAAAATAAAAGTCCCCATGTTTACTCTAATAAAATGTAGCATACCACATTACTGGCACAGATTAGAAAAACACAGGCACTCATAGAGAACCACAGGCCACAGTGGAGTATAGAGGAGACGAGAGGAGACGAGAGGAGACGAGAGGAGTGTAGAGGAGACTAGAGGAGTATAGAGGAGACTAGAGGAGATGAGAGGAGTGTAGAGGAGACTAGAGGAGTATAGAGGAGTATAGAGGAGACTAGAGGAGACTAGAGGCGACTAGAGGAGTATAGAGGAGACGAGAGGAGACGAGAGGAGTGTAGAGGAGACAAGAGGAGACTAGTGGAGACTAGAGGAGACTAGAGGAGTATAGAGGAGTATAGAGGAGACTAGAGGAGTATAGAGGAATATAGTGGAGACTAGAGGAGACTAGAGGAGACTAGAGGAGTATAGAGGAGTATAGAGGGGACAAGAGGAGCCTTGAGGAGACTAGAGGAGACGAGGGGAGTGTAGAGGAGACTAGAGGAGACTAGAGGAGTATAGAGGAGTATAGAGGAGACTAGAGGAGACTAGGGAGACTAGAGGAGTATAGAGGTGTATAGGAGACTAGAGGAGACTAGAGGAGTGTAGAGGAGACTAGAGGAGACTAGAGGAGTATAGAGGAGACTAGAGGAGACTAGAGGAGTAGGAGTATAGAGGAGACTAGAGGAGTATAGAGGAGTATAGAGGAGACTAGAGGAGTATAGAGGAGTGTAGAGGAGTATAGAGGATATAGAGGAGACAAGAGGAGACTAGAGGGAGACGAGAGGAGTATAGAGGAGACTAGAGGAGACTAGAGGAGACTAGAGGAGACGAGAGGAGTATAGAGGAGATTAGAGGAGACTAGAGGAGACGAGAGGAGACTAGAGGAGTATAGATGAGACTAGAGGAGTATATAGGAGACTAAAGGAGTGTAGAGGAGACTAGAGGAGTAAAGAGGAGACAAGAGGAGATGAGAGGAGTATAGAGGAGACGAGAGGAGACTAGAGGAGTATAGAGGAGACTAGAGGAGACTAGAGGAGTATAGAGGAGTATAGAGAGACAAGAGGAGACTAGATGAGTGTAGAGTTGACCAGAGGAGTATAGAGGAGACTATAGGAGATGAGAGGAGTGTAGAGAAGACTGGAGGAGTGTAGAGGAGTATATAGGAGACTAGAGGAGACTAGAGGAGTGTAGAGGAGTATAGAGGAGTATAGATGAGACTAGATGAGTATAGAGGAGTATAGAGGAGACTTGAGGAGTATAGAGGAGACTAGAGGAGACTAGAGAAGTATAGAGGAGTAGAGGAGACTAGAGGAGTATAGAGGAGACTTAGAGGAGACTAGAGGAGGAGAGGTGACTAGAGGAGACTAGAGGGGGACTAGAGGAGTGTAGAGGAGACAAGAGGAGACTAGAGGAGACGAGGGGAGAGAGGAGACTAGAGGAGACTAGAGGAGTATAGAGGAGACTAGAGGAGACTAGAGGAGTATAGAGGAGTATATAGAGACTAGAGGAGACTAGAGGAGACTAGAGGAGTATAGAGACTATAGAAGTATAGAGGAGACTAGAGGAGTGTAGAGGAGACTAGAGGAGACTAGAGGAGTGTAGAGGAGACTAGAGGAGACTAGAGGAGATAGAGGAGTGTAGAGGAGACTAGAGGAGTAGAGGAGATAGAGGAGACTAGAGGAGTATAGAGGAGTGTAGAGGAGTATAGAGGAGATAGAGGAGACAAGAGGAGACTAGAGGAGACGAGAGGAGACTAGAGGAGACTAGAGGAGACTAGAGGAGACTAGAGGAGACGAGAGGAGACTAGAGGAGACTAGAGGAGACTAGAGGAGACGAGAGGAGACTAGAGGAGTATAGAGGAGACTAGAGGAGTATATAGAGACTAAAGGAGGTAGAGGAGACTAGAGGAGAAAGAGGAGACAAGAGGAGATGAGAGGAGACTAGAGGAGACGAGAGGAGACTAGAGGAGATAGAGGAGACTAGAGGAGACTAGAGGAGTATAGAGGAGACTAGAGGAGACAAGAGGGGACTAGATGAGTGTAGAGTTGACCAGAGGAGTATAGAGGAGACTATAGGAGATGAGAGGAGTGTAGAGGAGACTGGAGGAGTGTAGAGGAGTATATAGGCGACTAGAGGAGACTAGAGGATTGTAGAGGAGTATAGAGGAGTATAGATGAGACTAGATGAGTATAGAGGAGTATAGAGGAGACTTGAGGAGTATAGAGGAGTATAGAGGAGACTAGAGGAGACTAGAGAAGTATAGAGGAGTATAGAGGAGACTAGAGGAGTATAGAGGAGTTTAGAGGAGACTAGAGGAGGTAGAGGTGACTAGAGGAGACTAGAGGGGACTAGAGGAAACGAGAGGAGTGTAGAGGAGATTAGAGGAGATAGAGGAGACTAGAGGAGACTAGAGGAGTATAGAGGAGACGAGAGGAGTGTAGATGAGACTATAGAAGTGTAGAGGAGACAAGAGGAGACTAGAGGAGACTAGAGAAGACGATAGGAGTGTAGACGAGACTAGAGGAGACTAGAGGAGGAGACTGGTAGAGGACTAGAGGAGACTAGAGGCGACTAGAGAAGACGGGAGGAGTATAGAGGAGACTAGAGGAGACTAGAGGAGTGTAGAGGAGACGAGAGGAGACTAGAGGAGACTAGAGGAGTGTAGAGGAGACTAGAGGAGTATAGAGGAGACTAGAGGAGACTAGAGGAGTGTAGAGGAGACTAGGGAGACTAGAGGAGTGTAGGGAGACTAGAGGAGTGTAGAGGAGACGAGAGGAGACTAGAGGCATATAGGGGAGACTAGAGGAGTATAGAGGATAGAGGAGACGATAGGAGTGTAGAGGAGACTAGAGGAGACTATGGGAGACGAGAGGAGACTAGAGGAGACTAGAGGAGTATAGAGGAGACTAGAGGAGTATAGAGGAGACTAGAGGAGACGAGAGGAGTGTAGAGGAGACTAGATGGGACGAGAGGAGTTTAGCGGAGACTAGAGGAGTGTAGAGTGACTAGAGGAGACTAGAGGAGTGTAGAGATACTAGATGGAACGAGAGAGTTTAGCGGAGACTAGAGGAGTGTAGAGGAGACAAGAGGAGATAGGGTAGACTGGAGGAGACTAGAGGAGTGTAGAGGAGACTAGAGGAGACGAGAGGACTGTAGAGGAGACTAGATGGGACGAGAGGAGTTTAGCGGAGACTAGAGGAGAGAGAGGAGACTTAGAGGAGACTAGAGGAGACTAGAGAGACAGGAGTGTAGAGGAGACTAGAGGAGACTAGAGGAGTGTAGGGAGACGAGAGGAGACTAGAGGCGTATAGGGAGACTAGAGGAGTATAGAGGAGACTAAAGGAGACTAGAGGAGATTAGAGGAGACTAGGAGTGTAGAGGAGACTAGAGGAGACTATGGGAGACTAGAGGAGACTAGAGGAGACTAGAGGAGTGTAGAGGAGACAAGAGGAGTATAGAGTAGACTGGAGGAGACTAGAGGAGTGTAGAGGAGACTAGAGGAGACTAGAGAAGTGTAGAGGAGACTAGAGGAGACTAGAGGAGCATAGAGGAGACTAGAGGAGTATAGAGGTGACAAGAGGAGTGTAGAGGAGAATAGAGGTGTTTAGAGGAGACAAGAGGAGTATAGAATGGACTAGAGGAGACAAGAGTAGTGTAGAGGAGACTAGAGGAGACTAGACGAGTGTAGAGGAGACTAGAGGAGACTAAAGGTGTATAGAGGAGTGTAGAGGAGACTAGAGGAGACAAGAGAAGTGTAGAGGAGACTAGAGGAGCATAGAGGAGACTAGAGGAGTATAGAGGTGACAAGAGGAGTATATAGGAGACTAGAGGATATGAGAGGTGTGTAGAGGAGTGTAGAGGAGACTTGGTGAGAGAAGAGGAAGGTAGAGGGGAGGAGACTAGAGGTGTATAGAGGAGTATATAGGAGACTAGAGGATATGAGAGGAGTGTAGAGGAGTGTAGAGGAGACTAGGGGAGCATAGAGGAGTATGCTCTCAGCAGGGTACTGATATGGACTGAAGCAGTTCGGGCTCTCAGCAGGGTACTGATATGATCTGATGCAGTACGGGCTCTCAGCAGGGTACTGATATTGACTGAAGCAGTTCGGGCTCTCAGCAGGGTACTGATATGAACTGATGCAGTAAGGGCTAGCAGGGTACTGATATGGACTGATACAGTACGGGCTCTCAGCAGGGTACTGATATGATCTGATGCAGTACGTATGCTCTCAGCAGGGTACTGATATGGACTGATGCAGTGAGGGTACTGATATGGACTGATGCAGTACGGGCTGATATGGACTCAGCAGGGTACTGATATGGACTGATGCAGTATGCTCTCAGCAGGGTACTGATATGGACTGATGCAGTACGGGCTCTCAGCAGGGTACTGATATGATCTGATGCAGTACGGGCTCTCAGCAGGGTACTGATATGGACTGATGCAGTACGGGCTCTCAGCAGGGTACTGATATGGACTGATGCAGTACCGGCTCTCAGCAGGGTACTGATATGGACTGATGCAGTACGGGCTCTCAGCAGGGTACTGATATGGACTGAAGCAGTTCGGGCTGTCAGCAGGGTACTGATATGAACTGATGCAGTGCGGGCTCTCAGCAGGGTACTGATATGGACTGATGCAGTACGGGCTCTCAGAAGGGTACTGATATGGACTGATGCAGTACGGGCTCTCAGCAGGGTACTGATATGACCTCTGCAGTACGGGCTCTCAGCAGGGTACTGATATTGACCTCTGCAGTACGGTCTCTCAGAAGGGTACTGATATGGACTGATGCAGTACGGGCTCTCAGCAGGGTACTGATATGGACTGATGCAGTACGGGCTCTCAGCAGGGTACTGATATGGACTGATGCAGTTCGGGCTCTCAGCAGGGTACTGATATGGACTGATGCAGTACGGGCTCTCAGCAGGGTACTGATATGGACTGATGCAGTACGGGCTCTCAGCAGGGCTGATATGATCTGATGCAGTACAGGCTCTCAGAAGGGTACTGATATGGACTGATGCAGTACGGGCTCTCAGCAGGGTACTGATATGGACTGATGCAGTACAGGCTCTCAGCAGGGTACTGATATGGACTGATGCAGTTCGGGCTCTCAGCAGGGTACTGATATGGACTGATGCAGTACGGGCTCTCAGCAGGGTACTGATATGGACTGATGCAGTTCGGGCTCTCAGCAGGGTACTGATATGAACTGATGCAGTACGGGCTCTCAGCAGGGTACTGATATGGACTGATGCAGTACGGGCTCTCAGCAGGGTACTGATATGGACTGATGCAGTACGGGCTCTCAGCAGGGTACTGATATGGACTGATGCAGTTCGGGCTCTCAGCAGGGTACTGATATGGACTGATGCAGTACGGGCTCTCAGCAGGGTACTGATATGGACTGATGCAGTACGGGCTCTCAGCAGGGTACTGATATGGACTGATGCAGTACGGGCTCTCAGCAGGGTACTGATATGGACTGATGCAGTACTGGCTCTCAGCAGGGTACTGATATGGACTGATGCAGTTTGGGCTCTCAGCAGGGTACTGATATGGACTGATGCAGTACGGGCTCTCAGCAGGGTACTGATATGGACTGATGCAGTACGGGCTCTCAGCAGGGTACTGATATGGACTGATGCAGTACGGGCTCTCAGCAGGGTACTGATATGGACTGATGCAGTTCGGGCTCTCAGCAGGGTACTGAAATGAACTGATGCAGTGTGGGCTCTCAGCAGGGTACTGATATGGACTGATGCAGTTTGGGCTCTCAGCAGGATACTGATATGGACTGATGCAGTACGGGCTCTCAGCAGGGTACTGATATGGACTGATGCAGTACGGGCTCTCAGCAGGGTACTGATATGGACTGATGCAGTACGGGCTCTCAGCAGGGTACTGATATGAACTGATGCAGTGTGGGCTCTCAGCAGGGTACTGATATGGACTGATGCAGTTTGGGCTCTCAGCAGGGTACTGATATGGACTGATGCAGTACGGGCTCTCAGCAGGGTACTGATATGGACTGATGCAGTACGGGCTCTCAGCAGGGTACTGATATGGACTGATGCAGTTTGGGCTCTCAGCAGGGTAGCAGGGTACTGATATGGACTCTGCAGTACGGGCTCTCAGCAGGGTACTGATATGGACTGATGCAGTTCGGGCTCTCAGCAGGGTACTGATATGGACTGATGCAGTTCGGGCTCTCAGCAGGGTACTGATATGGACTGATGCAGTTCGGGCTCTCAGCAGGGTACTGATATGGACTGATGCAGTACGGGCTCTCAGCAGGGTACTGATATGGACCTCTGCAGTACAGGCTCTCAGCAGGGTACTGATATTGACCTCTGCAGTACAGGCTCTCAGCAGGGTACTGATATGGACTGATGCAGTACAGGCTCTCAGCAGGGTACTGATATGAACTGATGCAGTACAGGCTCTCAGCAGGGTACTGATATGAACTGATGCAGTACAGGCTCTCAGCAGGGTACTGATATGAACTGATGCAGTACAGGCTCTCAGCAGGGTACTGATATGGACTGATGCAGTTCGGGCTCTCAGCAGGGTACTGATATGAACTGATGCAGTACGGGCTCTCAGCAGGGTACTGATATGAACTAATGCAGTACGGGCTCTCAGCAGGGTACTGATATGGACTGATGCAGTACGGGCTCTCAGCAGGGTACTGATATGGACTGATGCAGTGCGGGCTCTCAGCAGGGTACTGATATGGACTGATGCAGTGCGGGCTCTCAGCAGGGTACTGATATGGACTCTGCAGTACGGGCTCTCAGCAGGGTACTGATATTGACCTCTGCAGTACGGCTCTCAGCAGGGTACTGATATGGACTGATGCAGTTTGGGCTCTCAGCAGGGTACTGATATGAACTGATGCAGTTCGGGCTCTCAGCAGGGTACTGATATGGACTGATGCAGTACGGGCTCTCAGCAGGGTACTGATATGGACTGATGCAGTACGGGCTCTCAGCAGGGTACTGATATGGACTGATGCAGTATGGGCTCTCAGCAGGGTACTGATATGGACTGATGCAGTACGGGCTCTCAGCAGGGTACTGATATGGACTGATGCAGTTCGGGCTCTCAGCAGGGTACTGATATGGACTGATGCAGTACGGGCTCTCAGCAGGGTACTGATATGGACTGATGCAGTACGGGCTCTCAGCAGGGTACTGATATGAACTGATGCAGTGCGGGCTCTCAGCAGGGTACTGATATGGACTGATGCAGTTTGGGCTCTCAGCAGGGTACTGATATGGACTGATGCAGTACGGGCTCTCAGCAGGGTACTGATATGGACTGATGCAGTTCGGGCTCTCAGCAGGGTACTGATATGAACTGATGCAGTACGGGCTCTCAGCAGGGTACTGATATGGACTGATGCAGTTCGGGCTCTCAGCAGGGTACTGATATGGACTGATGCAGTACGGGCTCTCAGCAGGGTACTGATATGGACTGATGCAGTACGGGCTCTCAGCAGGGTACTGATATGGACTGATGCAGTTCGGGCTCTCAGCAGGGTACTGATATGGACTGATGCAGTACGGGCTCTCAGCAGGGTACTGATATGGACTGATGCAGTTCGGGCTACTGATATGGACAGCAGGGTACTGATATGGACTGATGCAGTTCGGGCTCTCAGCAGGGTACTGATATGGACTGATGCAGTACGGGCTCTCAGCAGGGTACTGATATGGACTGATGCAGTTCGGGCTCTCAGCAGGGTACTGATATGAACTGATGCAGTACGGGCTCTCAGCAGGGTACTGATATGGACTGATGCAGTTCGGGCTCTCAGCAGGGTACTGATATGGACTGATGCAGTTCGGGCTCTCAGCAGGGTACTGATATGGACTGATGCAGTTCGGGCTCTCAGCAGGGTACTGATATGGACTGATGCAGTTCGGGCTCTCAGCAGGGTACTGATATGGACTGATGCAGTTCGGGCTCTCAGCAGGGTACTGATATGGACTGATGCAGTTCGGGCTCTCAGCAGGGTACTGATATGGACTGATGCAGTACGGGCTCTCAGCAGGGTACTGATATGGACTGATGCAGTACGGGCTCTCAGCAGGGTACTGATATGGACTGATGCAGTTCGGGCTCTCAGCAGGGTACTGATATGGACTGATGCAGTTCGGGCTCTCAGCAGGGTACTGATATGGACTGATGCAGTACGGCTCTCAGCAGGGTACTGATATGGACTGATGCAGTACGGGCTCTCAGCAGGGTACTGATATGGACTGATGCAGTTTGGGCTCTCAGCAGGGTACTGATATGGACTGATGCAGTACGGGCTCTCAGCAGGGTACTGATATGGACTGATGCAGTACGGGCTCTCAGCAGGGTACTGATATGAACTGATGCAGTACGGGCTCTCAGCAGGGTACTGATATGGACTGATGCAGTTCGGGCTCTCAGCAGGGTACTGATATGGACTGATGCAGTACGGGCTCTCAGCAGGGTACTGATATGGACTGATGCAGTACGGGCTCTCAGCAGGGTACTGATATGGACTGATGCAGTTCGGGCTCTCAGCAGGGTACTGATATGGACTGATGCAGTACGGGCTCTCAGCAGGGTACTGATATGGACTGATGCAGTTCGGGCTCTCAGCAGAGTACTGATATGGACTGATGCAGTTCGGGCTCAGCAGGGTACTGATATGGACTGATGCAGTCGGGCTCTCAGCAGGGTACTGATATGAACTGATGCAGTACGGGCTCTCAGCAGGGTACTGATATGGACTGATGCAGTTCGGGCTCTCAGCAGGGTACTGATATGAACTGATGCAGTGGGCTCTCAGCAGGTACTGATATGGACTGATGCAGTTTGGGCTCTCAGCAGGGTACTGATATGAACTGATGCAGTTCGGGCTCTCAGCAGGGTACTGATATGGACTGATGCAGTTCGGGCTCTCAGCAGGGTACTGATATGGACTGATGCAGTTCGGGCTCTCAGCAGGGTACTGATATGGACTGATGCAGTTCGGGCTCTCAGCAGGGTACTGATATGGACTGAAGCAGTTCGGGCTCTCAGCAGGTACTGATATGGACTGATGCAGTTCGGGCTCTCAGCAGGGTACTGATATGGACTGATGCAGTACGGGCTCTCAGCAGGGTACTGATATGGACTGATGCAGTACGGGCTCTCAGCAGGGTACTGATATGGACTGATGCAGTATATCTCAGCAGGGTACTGATATGGACTGATGCAGTGGGCTCTCAGCAGGGTACTGATATGGACTGATGCAGTTTGGGCTCTCAGCAGGGTACTGATATGGACTGATGCAGTACGGGCTCTCAGCAGGGTACTGATATGGACTGATGCAGTACGGGCTCTCAGCAGGGTACTGATATGGACTGATGCAGTACGGGCTCTCAGCAGGGTACTGATATGGACTGATGCAGTACGGGTTATTGTGGGTTCAACATCATTAACACATCTCCTGATGAAGCCTGTTACAGACGATACCACATGTGTGGTCCGGTGTTATATCACAGTATTTTGCTCACTTTTACAGGAGAGAAAGGAGGGTGTGTGTGTGTGCTACGCTACACTAAGTATTCACTGATATGGACTTGCAACACTACACTACAGCTACACTACAATAATATATGCCATTTACTGACAACTCCAAAGTAGACTACAGTCTACACTACACTACACTACACTACACTACACTACACTACACTACACACTACACTACACTACACTACACACTACACTACACGACACTACACTACACTACACTACACTACACTACACTACACTACACTACACTACACTACACTACACTACACTACACTACACGACACTACACTACGCTACACTACACTACACTACACTACACTACACTACGCCACACCACGCTACACCTACACTACACTACACTACACTACACTACACCTCACTACACGACACTACACTACACTACACTACACTACACTACACTACACCTCACTACACTACACTACACTACACTACACCTCACTACACTACACTACACTACACTACACTACACTACACTACACTACGCTACGCTACGCTACGCTACACTACACGCACTACACTACACTACACTACACTACACCACACACCACACTACACTACACTACGCTACGCTACGCTACACTACACTACACTACACTACACTACACTACACACGCCACACTACGCTACTACACTACACTACACTACACTACACCTCACACACTACACTACGCTACACTACGCTACACTACACTACACTACACTACACTACACTCACCACTACACTACACTACACTACACTACACTACCTACGCTACGCTACGCTACACTACACTACACTACACTACACTACACTACATCGGTGTGTTAATGTGACAATCTGCCAGACGTACTTTTAAAGAATCTACTGGTATATATCATCATTGGAATGTCCCAAAGAAATGGTTGTACAAATTGCAGATAGCCCCTTTAACCCAGCAACATAGCTGTGGTCCAAGTCAACCATGGCTTTATGGTTCTCCCCCTGAGAGGGAAGCAAGGCAACAGGCTTAAGAAAATATCACGTGTCTCCAATTGTGATGAAGAAAACAAGGAGGAGAGAGACAGAGAGAAAGAGGGAGAGAGAGAGAGAGGGTTAGAGGGGAAGGGAGACAGAGAGAGAGGGTTAGAGGGGAAGGGAGAGAGAGAGGGTTAGAGGGGAAGGGAGAGAGAGAGGGTTAGAGGAAGGGAGAGAGAGAGAGAGATAGTTAGAGGGGAAGGGAGAGAGAGAGGGTTAGAGGGGAAGGAGAGAGAGAGGGATAGAGAGGGGAAGGGAGAGAGAGAGGGTTAGAGAGGGATAGAGGGGAAGGAGAGAGAGATAGAGGAGACCTGGATGAGAGAGAGAGAGAGAGAGAGGGAGACCTGGAGAGAGACAGAGATAGAGAGGGTTAGATGGGAAGGGAGATAGAGAGGCAGAGAGAGAGAGGGAGACCTGAAGAGAGACATAGAGGAGAGGGAGATAGAGAGATAGAGAGAGGGGAGACCTGAGAGATAGAGAGAGAGAGAGAGAGGGGGAGAGAGAGAGAGAGAGAGAGAGAGAGAGAGAGAGAGAGATAGAGAGAGAGAGAGAGAGAGAGAGAGAGAGAGAGAGAGAGAGAGAGAGAGGGAGACCTGGAGTGAGAGAGAGAGAGAGAGAGAGAGAGAGAGGAGAGAGAGAGAGAGAGAGAGAGAGAGAGAGAGAGAGAGAGAGAGAGAGAGAGAGAGAGAGAGAGAGAGAGAGAGAGATAGGGTTAATCGTGGGGCGTTCCATGAGGTGTTTTGTTGTGTTCTTGTTTACATGAACAGTACTGGGGTGTTATTCCTTAAGTAATGTGGAGAAACACAGATAGGATCTATACCACATGGCACCCTATTCCATAGGGCTCTGGTCTAAAGTAGTGCACTATATAGGGAATAGGGCCCTGGTCTAAAGTAGTGCACTATATAGGGAATAGGGCTCTGGTCTATAGTAGTACCACTATATAGGGAATAGGACTCTGGTCTATAGTAGTACAACTATATAGGGAATAGGGCTCTGGTCTATAGTAGTACCACTAGATAGGGAATAGGGCTCTGGTCTATAGTAGTACCAGTAGGAATAGGGCTCTGGTCTATAGTAGTACCACTATATAGGAATAGGACAAGTAGTGACATAGGAATAGGGACAGTCTATTGTAGTAGCACCATATAGGGAATAGGGCCTGGTCTATAGTAGTACCAGATATAGGAATAGGGCTCTGGTCTCTAGTAGAGGGGGACTCATATAGGAATAGGGACCCTGGTCTATAGTAGTACCACTATATAGGGAATAGGGCTCTGGTCTATAGTAGGCTACCACCATATAGGAATAGGGCCTGGTCTAAAATAGTGTTCTATATAGGGAATAGGGCTCTGGTCTCTAGTAGTACCACCATATAGGAATAGGGCTCTTCATAGTAGTACCACATAGAGAATAGGGCTCTGGTCTATAGTAGTACCACCATATAGGAAGAGGACAAAGTAGTACCATATAGGAATAGGGCTCTGTCCAAA